>NC_134354.1:750754413-750999413 GCF_048569485.1 Anomaloglossus baeobatrachus | reverse complement strand
ACGCTGAGACCCAGGCTATATATGCGTATAATGTGGATTGGCAATAGGTGTGTATGGGGAGGGTTCACAAACGAAAAACTACTAACATTAAGGAATAACGTTTGGAACTCCATTCTATGTCTGAACTGGGTGCAAAAAACCTAAAAAACATCACTATGGGGAGATAAGGTATGCACACCAGTGACTATGGAAGGGGAATACATGGAATAGCAGAAACTGCTGTGTGAATACTGACATGAAAAATTCAATAGCTATTTGTAAGAATGAAATGTGAAAAATGGAACCTGCATTACTGCCATGAATATATGAATAAAGAGAAATTTAGCTACTGAATTGATCAATGCAGAAGAGCCCCAACACTACGCCAAAGTATTTCTCTACGTTGGGGTCCCTAGCTTGTGTGTGTCCTCTCATGCAGTTTGCACCCAGTTCAGACATAGAATGGAGTTCCAAACGTTATTCCTTAATGTTAGTAGTTTTTCGTTTGTGAACCCTCCCCATACACACCTATTGCCAATCCACATTATACGCATATATAGCCTGGGTCTCAGCGTCCCATACACGGTAAGTTTTTTAACTGCATGAGAGGACACACACAAGCTAGGGACCCCAACGTAGAGAAATACTTTGGCGTAGTGTTGGGGCTCTTCTGCATTGATCAATTCAGTAGCTAAATTTCTCTTTATTCATATATTCATGGCAGTAATGCAGGTTCCATTTTTCACATTTCATTCTTACAAATAGCTATTGAATTTTTCATGTCAGTATTCACACAGCAGTTTCTGCTATTCCATGTATTCCCCTTCCATAGTCACTGGTGTGCATACCTTATCTCCCCATAGTGATGTTTTTTAGGTTTTTTGCACCCAGTTCAGACATAGAATGGAGTTCCAAACGTTATTCCTTAATGTTAGTAGTTTTTCGTTTGTGAACCCTCCCCATACACACCTATTGCCAATCCACATTATACGCATATATAGCCTGGGTCTCAGCGTCCCATACACGGTAAGTTTTTTAACTGCATGAGAGGACACACACAAGCTAGGGACCCCAACTTAGAGAAATACTTTGGCGTAGTGTTGGGGCTCTTCTGCATTGATCAATTCAGTAGCTAAATTTCTCTTTATTCATATATTCATGGCAGTAATGCAGGTTCCATTTTTCACATTTCATTCTTACAAATAGCTATTGAATTTTTCATGTCAGTATTCACACAGCAGTTTCTGCTATTCCATGTATTCCCCTTCCATAGTCACTGGTGTGCATACCTTATCTCCCCATAGTGATGTTTTTTAGGTTTTTTGCACCCAGTTCAGACATAGAATGGAGTTCCAAACGTTATTCCTTAATGTTAGTAGTTTTTCGTTTGTGAACCCTCCCCATACACACCTATTGCCAATCCACATTATACGCATATATAGCCTGGGTCTCAGCGTCCCATACACGGTAAGTTTTTTAACTGCATGAGAGGACACACACAAGCTAGGGACCCCAACGTAGAGAAATACTTTGGCGTAGTGTTGGGGCTCTTCTGCATTGATCAATTCAGTAGCTAAATTTCTCTTTATTCATATATTCATGGCAGTAATGCAGGTTCCATTTTTCACATTTCATTCTTACAAATAGCTATTGAATTTTTCATGTCAGTATTCACACAGCAGTTTCTGCTATTCCATGTATTCCCCTTCCATAGTCACTGGTGTGCATACCTTATCTCCCCATAGTGATGTTTTTTAGGTTTTTTGCACCCAGTTCAGACATAGAATGGAGTTCCAAACGTTATTCCTTAATGTTAGTAGTTTTTCGTTTGTGAACCCTCCCCATACACACCTATTGCCAATCCACATTATACGCATATATAGCCTGGGTCTCAGCGTCCCATACACGGTAAGTTTTTTAACTGCATGAGAGGACACACACAAGCTAGGGACCCCAACGTAGAGAAATACTTTGGCGTAGTGTTGGGGCTCTTCTGCATTGATCAATTCAGTAGCTAAATTTCTCTTTATTCATATATTCATGGCAGTAATGCAGGTTCCATTTTTCACATTTCATTCTTACAAATAGCTATTGAATTTTTCATGTCAGTATTCACACAGCAGTTTCTGCTATTCCATGTATTCCCCTTCCATAGTCACTGGTGTGCATACCTTATCTCCCCATAGTGATGTTTTTTAGGTTTTTTGCACCCAGTTCAGACATAGAATGGAGTTCCAAACGTTATTCCTTAATGTTAGTAGTTTTTCGTTTGTGAACCCTCCCCATACACACCTATTGCCAATCCACATTATACGCATATATAGCCTGGGTCTCAGCGTCCCATACACGGTAAGTTTTTTAACTGCATGAGAGGACACACACAAGCTAGGGACCCCAACGTAGAGAAATACTTTGGCGTAGTGTTGGGGCTCTTCTGCATTGATCAATTCAGTAGCTAAATTTCTCTTTATTCATATATTCATGGCAGTAATGCAGGTTCCATTTTTCACATTTCATTCTTACAAATAGCTATTGAATTTTTCATGTCAGTATTCACACAGCAGTTTCTGCTATTCCATGTATTCCCCTTCCATAGTCACTGGTGTGCATACCTTATCTCCCCATAGTGATGTTTTTTAGGTTTTTTGCACCCAGTTCAGACATAGAATGGAGTTCCAAACGTTATTCCTTAATGTTAGTAGTTTTTCGTTTGTGAACCCTCCCCATACACACCTATTGCCAATCCACATTATACGCATATATAGCCTGGGTCTCAGCGTCCCATACACGGTAAGTTTTTTAACTGCATGAGAGGACACACACAAGCTAGGGACCCCAACGTAGAGAAATACTTTGGCGTAGTGTTGGGGCTCTTCTGCATTGATCAATTCAGTAGCTAAATTTCTCTTTATTCATATATTCATGGCAGTAATGCAGGTTCCATTTTTCACATTTCATTCTTACAAATAGCTATTGAATTTTTCATGTCAGTATTCACACAGCAGTTTCTGCTATTCCATGTATTCCCCTTCCATAGTCACTGGTGTGCATACCTTATCTCCCCATAGTGATGTTTTTTAGGTTTTTTGCACCCAGTTCAGACATAGAATGGAGTTCCAAACGTTATTCCTTAATATATATATTGTGAGACTGTGACCAGGGTTGTCTATGACGGTCGGTACGTCTCGTCCCGGTTGTGCTCCCTCCATGTATAGAAAGCAACTCCACTCCAGGGTTTATTGCTGTTTCCCTGCAGGCTGAAAGGAGGGTTAAAAGGAAACAGGAACCGGGGTGTGGGGCCCTACTGTGAGGGAGTGAACACAACTCCCTAAGCTTCTGCCGAAGAAGCACATGTGAGCCATTTTTGGATTTGGTTTGTGCAATAAACTGTGTGCTGTGACCATTGGAGCCTGGATCCCGTGTCTTCTGCCGCGCAGCCGACCACGTTACCTCACAGATGGTGGAGAACGCGGGCAGTCAGCCCGGTGAGGTGTAGCGTCCATCCCTGGTTACCCAGTAGCGCATGTCCTGGATTCGAGCGGCTACGCTACAGCCCAAATCCGGCGGCACCATGGAGGACATACTAAAGCAGCTGGCTCAGGCTAACGCACAGCAACAACAGACCAATGCACACCTGCTCCGGCCGTTGGATCGTCAGCAGCAACAGCACCAGCACTCCTTGCAATTGCAGGAACAAAGGCACCAAGAACAGATGGCCCTCCTGACCAAGTCGACCCGTGCTGGACCGGCAGCAACAACCCCGGGATCGGGTGACGACGGCAGCGTCCGGAAAGCAGTGAGACAAGCGTTGCAAAAGATGACCCCGGGGTATGATGTGGAAGCGTTCCTGGCGGTGTTTGAGCGGGTGGCCGAGCGGGAGAAGCTGCCGACCCCCCAGTGGGCTGAGGTATTGTTGCCCTATCTGACGGGGGAGCCCCAAAAAGCATACCTGGACCTCTGTACCGAGGACGCCATAGAATATGAGACCCTGAAAGCCAAAATACTTGCTCGGTTGGGGGTGAATACCTATGTATGGGCTCAGCGGGTAAATCAGTGGTTCTATGAGGAAGTCAATCCCGTATGCTCCCAGGCCTATGACTTGTTGCATCTGGTAAAAAAATGGTTACAGCCTGACACTCTGAGCCCTGCGCAAATGGTGGAGAGGGTAGTGGTTGATCGCTTTGTGTGCACTTTACCCGTCACCATTCAACGGTGGGTAGGACAGGGTGACCCAAGTACCCTGGACCAATTAGTGTGCCTGGTGGAGCGGCATGTGGCTACGCAGGACTTGATACGGGACACTGAGACTTTGCGTGCCGCCCGTCGGTCCGGCCCCTCCAAGCCTCGGGCCAAGGACCCACCGCAGACACCGGTGCGGGAGTCCGCTACCGTCCCGTCTGAGGCCGCGCCCGCCGTCCCTGAGGTCCGGAAGGCTATGTACCCTAAACGACAACTCGTCAAGGGGGTTTCCTTCCCTATTACATGTTGGCGGTGCCAGCGGGTGGGACATATGGAAGCCCAGTGTCCACTCACCACGGAGCCCATGGATTGTGGGGTTACCCGGCGGGGTTCAATGTATGCTCAGGCGGTGTGTACCGCGGACCTTGTCTCCCCGGAGACTGAGCCCCACTTGTGCCAAATACAGGTGAATGGATGTCCGGTTACAGGCTTGTTGGATTCCGGAAGCTTAGTGACCCTTGTGCGATCAACCCTAATGGCTGAAGTAAAGGCCACAAGACGTACAGTGGGGGTGGTTTGCATACATGGGGACCGCCGAGACTATCCCACGGGGGTTGTCACCATCACAGCACCCTGCGGTCAGGTGCAACATGAGGTGGGACTTATGAACACTCTTCCCTATGACGTGATCCTAGGAAGGGATCTGCCGTGTTTTTGGACTCTATGGAAGGGGCCTCCTAAGTCCCCTCAGGTGTTGGACAGTCCGGGACCTGAGCCCGACAATCCCGAATCCGGGACGCCTGCCGTAGGGGTCCCCATGATAGGGACAGAATGTGAACCCGATAGGTCACCCCTAGAGGTATTGGCAGGAGAGGCTGAGATGGTCGAGCCCATCCCGGAGTTGGAGGCGTCCCCGGATACGTTTGGGACAGCCCAACTCCAGGACCCTACATTAATACATGCTCGGAGTCGGGTGACAGTGGTTGACGGGGTGGCACAGGTGCCCGGTGCCCAGGTAAGGTACCCCCATTTCGCTCTTAAGCAGGATTTACTCTACCGGGTAGATGAAATACGGGGCGTGGGTGTAGAGCAGTTGGTGGTGCCCCAGCCGTATCGCCGGCGGGTCCTCGACTTGGCTCATAAATACCTGATGAGTGGCCACCTAGGGGTCAAGAAAATGCAGGAGCGAATATTGCAACGGTTCTATTGGCCCGGGGTCTTTGGGGAGGTAAAACGGTTCTGCGAAACCTGCCCGGAGTGTCAGCTTACCGCACCCCTGGCCCACTTTCGCAGTCCGTTGGTACCGTTACCCATTATAGAAGTTCCTTTTGAACGGATAGGGATGGATCTGCTGGGGCCCCTCGTAAAGTCCGCTCGAGGGCACCAACACATCCTAGTGATGGTTGACTATGCCACCCGGTATCCAGAGGCGATACCTCTGAGACATACTGCAGCGAAGCTTATAGCTCGGGAGTTGTTTGCTGTGTTCTGCCGGGTGGGGTTGCCCAAGAAGATCCTTACGGATCAGGGGACCCCATTCATGTCTAAAGTGACCAAAGAGCTATGCCGGCTACTCCAGATCAAGCAGTTGCGTACGTCTGTGTATCATCCTCAAACGGACGGTTTAGTGGAGCGATTCAATAAAACCCTGAAAACCATGCTAAAAAGGGTGATTTCCAAAGACGGGAAAGACTGGGATATGATGCTTCCCTATTTGATGTTTGCCATCCGAGAGGTGCCACAGGCATCCACGGGGTTTTCGCCTTTTGAGTTGTTATACGGGCGACATCCCCGGGGATTGTTGGACAAGGCAAAGGAAACATGGGAGCAGGAGCCCACCCCCCATAAAAGTGTGATTGAACACATTTTTAGGAATGCAGAACTGCATAAGCGCGGTCATGCCAATTGTGAAGGAGCATTTACAGGAGGCTCAGGCCGCGCAAAGCGGCCGCTACAATAGACAAGCCACCGTGCGGACTTTTAACCCCGGGGATCGGGTGTTGGTATTGGTCCCCATGGCAGAGAATAAATTCCTGGCTCAGTGGCAAGGCCCCTACGAGATAAAGGAAAGAATCGGGGCGGTCAACTATAAGGTATTGCAGCCCGGTAGGCGGAAACCTGAACAAATATACCATGTCAACCTGTTAAAACCTTGGCAGGAACGGGAAAGCCTGATGGCTGATTTTTCCCCATCTCCCTCCTCTTCGGGTCGTTCAAACCCGGCTCCAGCGACCTCCGGAGAGGACGAACCGGAAGTAAGGATTGGAGAAGCCCTGACCAAGCAACAGAGGCGAGAGGCCAGACGGCTGGTTCAGCAGAACCCCGATGTCTTCTCCGAGATGCCTGGTAGGACCAGTCTGATACGACATGACATTGTCACCGAGCCTCACCTGAAGGTACGCCTGAAGCCATACCGGGTGCCGGAGGCTCGAACACAAGCCATATCAGAGGAAGTGAAGACAATGCTACACCTGGGGGTCATCGAAAAATCCCGGAGTGAATGGGCTAGTCCCATTGTCCTAATACCAAAACCCGATGGCTCCTTAAGGTTCTGCAATGACTTTAGGAGATTGAACGAAATATACAAGTTCGATCTCTACCCTATGCCCCGGGTGGTTGAGCTGATTGATAGGCTGGGACAGGCGCGATATTTCACCACGCTCGACCTGACCAAGGGGTACTGGCAGGTGCTACTGACGGAGTCCGCCAAGGAGAAAACCGCTTTTGTTACGCCGGAGGGTCTCTTCCACTAT
Organism: Anomaloglossus baeobatrachus; assembly: GCF_048569485.1. Classification (NCBI taxonomy): domain Eukaryota; kingdom Metazoa; phylum Chordata; class Amphibia; order Anura; family Aromobatidae; genus Anomaloglossus; species Anomaloglossus baeobatrachus. The sequence goes on along the minus strand of NC_134354.1, from coordinate 750,992,502 downwards.
GTTGTCTTGCCTTTTGGGTTACATGGCGCTCCGGCCACGTTCCAGAGGTTGATGGACTTGGTGCTGGAACCCCACCAGGCGTATGCATCAGCGTACCTTGATGACATCATTATTTACAGCTCCGAGTGGCAGACCCACTTGGAACAGGTACAGGCGGTGGTGAACGCGCTCCGAACGGCTGGATTGACAGCCAATCCCAAGAAATGTGCGTTGGGGCTCACGGAAGCCCGCTATTTGGGCTACGTAATAGGCCAAGGAGTGATTAAGCCCCAAATTAACAAAGTTGAGGCGATCCAGAAGTGGCCTAGACCCCTGACCACGAAGCAGGTTAGGGCCTTCCTGGGTATCGTGGGGTACTACAGGAGGTTTGTAAAAAATTTTGCGGGACTATCAGCCCCCTTGACGGACCTTCTCAAAGGCAAGAAGTCCGTCATGGTGCGCTGGACTCCGCAGGCCGAGGACTCCTTCCGGGCCCTGAAGGGGGTCCTGTGCGGACAACCCGTTCTTGTCAACCCTGATTTCCGGAAGGAGTTCGTAATACAGACTGACACCTCTGAGGTCGGCCTGGGCGCAGTGCTGTCTCAGGTGGTTCAGGGGGAGGAACACCCTGTCACCTTCTTAAGTAGGAAGCTCACCCCTCCCGAGCGGAATTATAGCGTAGTGGAGAAGGAGTGCCTGGCGATCAAGTGGGCCTTGGAGTCCCTACGCTATTACCTGCTGGGACGGCAGTTTTGCTTTGTGACTGATCACTCTCCGCTGGTCTGGATGAGGTCCGCCAAGGAACGGAATGCCCGGGTTACCCGGTGGTTCCTTTCTCTACAGAACTTCTGGTTTACGGTTGAACACCGGGCCGGGAGGTTGCAGGGCAACGCTGATGCCTTGTCCCGCGGGCCGTGTTTGATGGCGGTAGTTCAACCCCGCACGCTTGAACTGAGGGGGGGGGTATGTGAGACTGTGACCTGGGTTGTCTATGACGGCCGGTACGTCTCGCCCCGGTTGTGCTCCCTCCATGTATAGAAAGCAACTCTACTCCAGTGTTTATTGCTGTTTTCCTGCAGGCTGAAAGGAGGGTTAAAAGGAAACAGGAACCGGGGTGTGGGGCCCTAGTGTGAGGGAGTGAACACAACTCCCTAGCCTTCTGCCGAAGAAGCACATGTGAGCCATTTTTGGATTTGGTTTGTGCAATAAACTTTGTGCTGTGACCATTGGAGCCTGGATCCCGTGTCTTCTGCCGCGCAGCTGACCACGTTACCTCACAATATATAGGGAAAGAAACAGACAGACAAACAGACAGGGAAACAGATGTAAAGGGAAAGAGACAGACAGATACAGACAAGGAAAGAGACAGATAGAGACAGACAGGGAAAGAGACAGACAGACACGGAAAGACAGACAGGCAGAGACAGACAGACAAACACAGATAGACAGACAGGTAAGGAGACAAACAGGGAAAGAGAGATATAGAGAGACAGACAGGAAAAGAGACAAAGAGAGAGAGAGACAGAGACTGGGAGAGAGACAATGCCGGGTACTACAGCTTATATAATATATAAAACTGAGTGTACGTATGTATGTGTGTGTGTATGTATGTATGTGTGTCTGTTTGCTAAAGAAATCCGCACCGTCGCATGTACAATCACAAAATTTTCCACAGATGCCCCATTTGACTTGGGGAACACCATAGACTATGTTTTGAGGGGAAAATTTAACCCCACGCTTTACAGTTATTCGCCAAAAAACATCCCTCCATTAAAGTCAATGGAGCCGGAAGCCATAATGCAGCCAGGACTTCAGAAGAATGTTGGCATATCACAATGCAGCCAGGGAAAGAGACAGACAGACAGACAGAGACAGACAGGGAAAGAGACAGATAGGGAAAGATACAGACAAAGAGACAGACAGACACAGACAAAGAAATAGACAAAAAAACAGAGAAAGAGACAGACAGGGAAAGAGATAGAGACAGGGAGATAGACAGACAGGGAAAGAGACAGACATATAAAGAGGCAGACAGAGAAAGAGGCAGACAGACAGACAAATAGAGAGAGACCCATGTCCCATGAAAAGATATATTAAAATATTTACAAAAATTTGAGGGGTGTACTCACTTTTGTGATATACTGCATGCATATATACATAATCAGTCAATCTAGCTATCTATCTATCTATCCACACACACACAAATACACATATGGCACTATGCAAAAGTCTTAGGCAGGTGTGGAAAATAGTGCAAAGTAAGAATGTTTTAAAACATAGAAGCGGTAATAGTTTATTTTTATCAATTAACAAAATGGAAAGTGAATGAAAAAAAAATAATCTAAATCACATCAATATTTGGTGTGACCGCTCTTTGCCTTCAAAACAGCATCAATTCTAGTTTCACATTAAAAAAGAGAATTAAACACGCCTCTTCCACCCCTTAGGACAGGGATGCGGAACCTTGGGGCCACATGTGACTGGCAATGACCTTTTTGGCGGTCAGTGGGTATATCTTCGGAGACCATAGTGCTCCAGCTGACTGTTGCATCTTCCCGGCTGCCAGCCCTTTAAATTCCCACGTGCGGTGCAAAGATATGCGCATAGCATTCACTACTGAATACTGCGTACACATAACATTGGGTTTTCACACTGACCAGTGCCCGCATGCTAAGGACTTACTTTGTGAGCGGGGTTAGCACGCAATGCACTCCAGTCCCACAGAAGAGAAGCAGCAGCCTCCTGCTCCCGTGCTGTGTGGCCGCCCCTCAGTGCTGTATGCCCCAGCCACTCCTGTGATGTATATACTCCAGCCCCTCCAGTGATGCCCAGCATCTCCTGTGATATGTATATATATATATATATATATATATATATATATATATATATATATATATATATATATATATATGTCCCAAGCCTTTCCTGTGATGTTTATGCGCCAGTGTCTCCAATGTGATGTTATACAGTGCCTTGCGAAAGTATTCGGTCCCTTGAATTTTTCAACCTTCTCATGAGCCAGATCAGGTACCCCATACTTTGCACTGACGAGGGGCAAGCACCCTGAAACACCATGTCTGCAAATTGGGATTCTGATCTGGCATATATATCCTAAGTCATATGCAAAGGATTGTTAAAAATCCACATTTAACTGTTAGGATCGCTACTTCCAATAGGTGGCGCTGTGCTAGAGTTTGTCTCCTTTCCTGGAGAGACAATTTCAATCTTTTCCCACATTTCAGGCTTCAAACATAAAGATACAAATTTTAATGTTGTGGTGAAGAATCAACCACAAGTGGGACGTAATTGTGAAGTTGAACGAAATTTATTGCTTATTTTAAACTTTTGTAAAAAAGAATAAACTGAAAATTGGGGCGTGCAATATTATTCAGCCCCTTTACTTTCAGTGCAGCAAACTCACTCCAGAAGTTGATTGAGGATCTCTGAATGATCCGATGTTGTCCTAAATGACTGATGATGATAAATATAAGGCTAAGTTCACACGTCCGTTGTTTTGCATCAGTCACAATCCGTAGCCTTGAGGAATTACGGTATCCTGCAAAATATTTTGCAGGAATCCTGTTTTTCCCCATAGGCTTCTATTAGTGACGGATTGTGACTGATGATGCTGCGTTGCATCCGCTGCGTCGTGGTCAGTCATTTTTTAACTGACCGCCGGGCGGGAGCAACGCAGCCTGTAACCTTTTTGAGCAGCGCGATCCGTAGGATTTCGCTGCGTATGCGCTCTCTGGCTCCCCGACCCCATAACCAGTAACATTGGGTAACCAAGCAATGCGCTTTGGTTAGTTACCCGATATTTACAGTGGTTACGGGTGCAGGGAGCCAGCGCTAAGCTGGTATCCAAGATAAATATCGGGTAACCAAGCAAAAAGTGCTTTGCTTTTAGTTACCCGATATTTACCCTGGATACAGTGTGCAAGGAGGCCGACACATCACCACTCGGCTCCGCTCCCTCCCGCACTCCGCATATGTACACACACACTCACACACACTCACACACACTCACTTGTCCCCAGCCCTGCAGTCCTCGCGGCACTGACGTCCTCAGCTCCACGGCCCCGCTCGGCTCTGCCCCCTCGCGTTCTGCCCCCTCCCGCACTCCGCATGTACACACGCATGTAGACACACACACACACTCACCTGTCCCCAGCCATGCAGACCGCGGCACTGACGTCCTCAGCTCCGCCCCCTGAACTCCGCCCCCCGAACTCCGCCCCCCGCACACAACGGAGTCCGACAAAGAAATTCTTTTCTTTGTCACCGTTGTCATCCGTTGTACAACGCATCAGTCACATGCGTCAAGCAATGCATATGACTGATGCAAAACAACGGAAGTGTGAACTTAGCCTAAGCCTCTTGTGTGTAATCAAGTCTCAGTATAAATGCACCTGCTCTGTGATAGTCTCAGGGTTCTGTTTAAAACACAGATAACATCATGAAGACCAAGGAACACAACAGGCAGGTCCGGGATACTGCTGTGGAGAAGCTTTGGTTACATAAAGATTTCCAAAACTTTAAACATCCCAAGGAGCACTGTGCAAGCGATCATATTGAAATGGAAGGAGAATCATACCACTACAAATCTACCAAGACCCGGCTGTCCATGCAAACTTTCATCTCAAACAAGGAGAAGACTGATCAGAGATGCGGCCAAGAGGCCCATGATCCCTCTGGATGAATTGCCGAGATCTACAGCTGAGGTGGGAGAGTCTGTCCATAGTACAACAATCAGTCATACACTGCACAAATCTGGCCTTTATTGAAGAGTGCCAAGGAGAAAGCCATTTCTCAAAGATATCCATAAAAAGTGTCGTTTAAAGTTTGCACAAGTCACCTGGGAGACACCAAACATGTGGAAGAAGGTGCTCTGGTCAGATGAAGCCAAAATCAAACTATTTGGGCACAATTACAAACAATATATTTGGTGTAAAACACAGCTCATCACCCTGAACACACCATCCCCGCTGTCAAACATGGTGGCGGCTGCATCATAGTTTGTGCCTGCTTTTCTTCAGCAGGGACAGTGAATATGGTTAAAATTGATGGGAAGATGGATGGAGCCAAATACAGGACCATTCTTGGTCAAAACTTGTTGGAGTCTGCAAAAGACCTGAGACTGGGTCGGAGATTTGTCTTCCAACAAGACAATGATCCCAAACATAAAGCAAAATCTACAATGGAATGGTTCACAAATAAACGTATCCAGGTGTTAGAATGGCCAAGTCAAAGTCCAGACCTGAATCCAATCGAGAATCTGTGGAAAGAGCTGAAAACTGCTGTTCACAAACGCCTCCATCCAACCTCACTCAGCTCCAGCTGTTTGCAAAGGAAGAATGGGCGAGAATTTCAGTCTCTCGATGTGCAAAACTGATAGACACATACCCCAAGTGACTGCAGCTGTAATCGCAAAAGGTGGCACTACAAAGTATTAACTTAAAGGGGATGAACAATATTGCATGCCCCAATTTTCAGTTATTTATTTTTTAAAAAAGTTTAAAATAAGCAAAACATTTCGTTGAACTTCACAATTATGTCCTCATTCTTCACCATAATATTAAAAAAAATTATCTTTATGTTTGAAGCCTGAAATGTGGGAAAATGTTGAAAAATTCAAGGGGGCCGATTACTTTCGCAAGGCACTGTATATGTCCCCAGCCACTCCTGTGATATATGTGCCCCCAGCATCTCCTATGTGATGTAGAAACAGAAGTCCCAGTGTCTCCTATGTGATGTATATACAGTTACGAGATATGCCGTGAAGGGGCAACTGGGCAGATATACAAATGGCCATTTCTATATGCTAAATATCTGATTTTTCTTAGATTTTCCTTAGCAGTAATGCAGGTCCATGTTCACACATTCATGGTTTCCATACTTTAGCATTATCAGAGCGCAAACTGTCTTTTTTTGTATTTTATGTCATGTTCAGTTATGCGCCTGTTCACACGTCAGGTTGATGAGGCTGACGTCAGGTTGATGAGGCTGACGTCAGGTTGATGAGGCTGAGTGCAGGCAGTCTTTTTTGTCTATGTGATGTATATACAGCAGTCCCAGCATCACTTATGTGATGAATCTGAAATGTGACATGATCAATATCACCTAACATCACAGCAACGCCAAAAGGAAGCTGCTCCAGCCACAATGATCTAACCTGTAAGAGACATAGAGGATGGTCTAAATATACATTTTTGGTCAATTTTAAAAAGAGCAAGGATTGCATGATCACCCTGTGGAGGATGATGAGGTGGAGGGGGTGCAGGAACTAGTGTAGGAGGTAGGGGAAACCCTGATGGAACTAGAACCCTCAAATCTAGGTGTCAGTAGTGCGCAAGCTTTTCCCTGGTCTGACTTGGTCCTGGCATCCACAAGGGCCACCCACTGTGCCTTCGGGGAAATGTAGAATCCTTGGCAACAAGCAGTTGTCCATATGTCGGTGGTTATGTGGACCTTCCTAGTAACTGCGTTGGGTAGGGAACAGATGATGTTATGGGACACGAGCTTGTGTGAGGCGGGTTCCCATTCCTTCCCATTCCTACCCATTTCAGCTACAAGCTTTAATCATGGTACACCATACCTAAGGCTTGTATCTCAAAAGTGTATTTTTTCCCATCACCTATGGAGTGTTTACGTATACATTTTAATATTTACAATTAATGTCAAGTTTTATTCAATTTCTACCCTGGAACATTATTCCTTTTCACAGATTTCTCACTAGCAGCTCCTGGCCAGAGCAGTTCCATGCGTGGACTCTACTTACAGGAACTCCAGAGACTGGTGAGCTGACTCTCCCTACCTTTTTCCTTGTATCAGTTAGATCAGAGCTGTGTGTCATTACAAACACCTGCATTTGCAGCTCTCACCTTCTGAGACTGTGAGAGTGTATTAGTAACCTTTATCCACTGTGAACTGCTGCAAAACACTTATTTACTGTTCATTGTATATATTGTTACTCATCAGCTGTGTTGCATCTGCGTTTAACTGTATGGTTACTATAGCAACATCTCAACGGACTTCTCCACTGGATTTCAAGTGCTGAGTAGGCGGCGTGTGTGAGCTGCAGGGAAAGTGAAAGGTGTGCGTAATGGAAAGGAGCCACCGTAGAAACACTTTAGTGAGTTGGGAGAAGATTCGTGTTGGAGTTTAGCGAGGAGGACCCGAACTCGTGGGAGCAGAATCCTGCAGTTGCTGGCTATACTGGTTCACCGTGAGAGAATCTCCAAGTCTCTTATCATAACAGCTGGACACCATAGTACCCGGGTATGGTAGACTGGGCCCAGGACCGTGTGCACACCTACAGTTTATGTTTTGGTACCAAAACACCTATCTGTTCTTGTTAGGCCAAATATAGACACACACAATAAGGCTATGTGCCCATGTGTGCATATTGCATGCAGTTACGCTGCATTCTGCACCGCAGCGTAACTGCATGCGGCCTGCGTCCCAAGAACAATCTATGAAGATTGTGCATAATCCATGCGCACAATGCGTTTTAGAACGCAGCGATTTGCATGCTGCCAAATCGCTGCATTATAAAAAGCAACATGTCACTTATTCCGTGCGCTTTGGATGCAGGTCCCGCTCTGCCTATGGTGGGGGCTGCATCCAGAGCGCATGAAATCAGCTTTTTCACTGCATCCATTACGCAGTGTTTCTGCAGCGATTTGAAGCGCACGTGTGCTGTTCAAATCGCTGCAGAAATTTCTGGAGGGATACAACACAACGTAGGCACATAGCCTAAGACTTGCCGACTCTGATGTGTCAGGTTACAGTTCCATTTAAAATCTTAAAGAGACAGTTTCACACATGTGTATTGATTGTTGCTCTACAATAAGATTTCCAGGGCTGTGTTGCAGAACTGTGTGGTTTGCCTTCCCAGTTTTACTATCTGCCTTCTCTGTGAGGCTTTAGCAATTAACCCCTTTATGACCGCCGTACGGATTAAAACGGCAATCAGAAAAAAGTGAATAGCGCCCTCCAGCGTTGAAAAATCTCTGGGGTTTTAGCTACCAGGGGTGGCTGAGACCCTGGGGATCACGATTTTGGCTGTTTTTACTGGCCCCCATCATGTGATCATCAGTATACACCGTATACCGATGATCATGTTATAGTAAATGACAGCACTGGTAAAAATGATTTATCTCACCCCTAACAGGATCAAACAAATCAGATGGGAGATAAATCTCCTCCCCGGATCCCCTCCAGTTCCTCAGTGTTGCCAAAGTGCCCCCCGACCCCCAGCCCCCATCGATAATCCAAGATGGCGGCATGCACGACCAACGCGCCTGCCGTATTCATCATCCTCTCATTTCTGTAGCATGTGACATGTCACATGCAACAGAAAAGTCGTCCTTAGGTCCTGCCAGTTCACCCACCGTCACCCCCCGGTCTTCCCTGGTACCTGCTGTTGCTCCAGTCCCTGCAATCCCTCATCCTCCTTCTGAAAAAATGGCAGCCGCATGTGTGACGCCCTGGCAAAACCAGGTAGTCACAGGTAGGCCCCTGCACAACACCTTTCCCCCATCAGGTAACACACAGCCAACCAGTACACCCTAGTCACCCCCGCTTAGGGAAAGATAGACACACCAGTGGGCGTGACCAGGCAGTTTGAACACGCCCACCCAGGGGTCTAGACAGCCCAGGGCGGGAAAACAGACAGTCAAGCTCTAGTTCAGTTTGGAGTTCAAGTGGAGAGGAGTGTGGGCTAGAGCTAGGGGTAGCTCCAGCAGTAAAGTTCAAGTTGAACGGTACCAGGGTTGGAGCCCTGGTGCCTTTGGCTAGGAGGCAGATGGTGGTCTCCATCAGCAGGAGACGGGAAGACGGCTCGGTGGAACCGAGGTGGACCGGGACAGGGTTGTGTCCTGCCAGTACCGACATGGGAAACCGACCCGGAAACCGTAGCACACAGGGGGGTACTCGGACCCTGAAGCCAGAAACCGGAATCAAGCGGACTGGTTAATTAACCGATTGAGGCCAGGATTATAGGTCCTGTCCCACCCAAAGTCCCTCATAGAAGACAACAGCCCACCGATTCGGGATAAGAGGTCACCACCAGGGCCCATAGATCCCATGGGCCAGTGTCTGCGGGCACGGCTCCATAGGCCACAGCCAGCCAGGAGCGGACTCCTGAAGTTCCAGACTCAGGCAGTCCACCTTACACAACAGTGCAGGAGGAAGATAGAGACCAACAGCTGGGTGGGGGACCAGAACACAGCCGGCTGCGGGTACCGACCACCATCACCTTGGTTTACCAGAGACTCATGTGTTTTACTAATAGTGAGTACATCAGCACCCTCTGCGGTCGCTACTCCCCTGCACCAACCCAACGGGCCCCGGGGCCACCATCCCTGCCCACGGAGGGGTTAACAACTTGCTGCACAACATCTTCCCCGGGTGACAGCAGCGGTGGTGTCCCACCTCACCACACACCGTGGGTGGCATCACGAACCTACTACGGCCTAGCCCGTACATCTACGTCCTCATTTATTTTCGGCATGCCCGTGAGGCCCCCGGGTCCGGAGGTCCTCGAGCAACCTCCCCCTGAAGGCCCGGACCGGAGCAGCGATGGCTGCTGGCGCGGGGCAGCACACATGAGTAGACAGCATCTGTCAGCCGGCTCCTTGCAAGCAGGGACGCTGAGCTCACTGCCGCTCATACTGATGTACTGTGGACCGGGGGAGCGTAAGTGCAGTAATCTACAGCCACACTCTTTATGTGGAAGGCCTGCTGGTCTGTAAAATGGGGAATACGTTCTCTGAGCATGCCCCTCATATTCTGGAATGAGGTTACTGCAGGTCTCTCTGCCTTCGGTTGGACTGGGGCAGTGTGAGTGCAGTATTCTCAAATCACTGCACCCACACTTCTCATATGGAGAGCTTGCTTTTCCAGAAAATGAGAGATGCATTCTCTGAGCACGCCCCCCATATTCTGGAAGGTCCAGAGTCGTTGTGGGATCTCCAAAATGAATTATGGCTAACCAGATTTTTTTTTTCCTTTTCAATTAATTGGTGAAAGAGGGAGTGTTTTGGGGAGCGTTTTTTCAAATAAAAATATTTTTGTCATCTTTATTTTTTCATTACTGACTGGGTAAGTGATGTCGGGTATCTGTTAGATGCCGTGACATCACTAACCCAGGGCTTGATTCCAGGTGACATTATACAGCTGGTATCAATCTCATATATTACCCCGTTTGCCACCGCACCAGGGCAATGGGATGAGCAGGAGTGAAGTGCCAGGATTCAGGATTGAATGCGATACTTATGCGGGCAGCTGCGGCCTGCTATTTTTAGGCTGGGAAGAGCCAATAACCATGGACCTTCCCACCCTGAGAATACCAGACTACAGCTGTCCGCTTTATCTTGGCTAGTAATCCAATTTGGGGGGGACCCCACATTTTGTTTTTGTATTATTATTTATTTATAAATAATTAAAAAAACAGTGTGGGGTGATCTCCAAACTGGATTACCAGCCAAGGTGAAGCTGACAGCTGTGGTCTGAAGGCTACAGCCGTCTGCTTTACCCTAGCTGGCTACCAAAAAAGGAGGGGACCCCATGTCGGTTTTTTAAATTATTTATTTTTTGGGCTAAATACAAGGCTAAGCACCATTTAGTGCCACATGAAAGTCACTAAAGGGTGCCAGCTTAGAATATGCAGGGGGTAGGACATAATATGTATGCAAGTATGTATTTGGATGCAGAGTGTTTCAGCTGCGCGTTGCTGCGTTGTGCACTAGAAGAGCAGTTTAAGGATTTTTAGAACTGTCCTTCCCACTGTGCTTCTTTTCTCTGCAGCATAAACTGACCGGTGGCGTGGCTTCCTGAGCCTTAGCATGTCAATTTATGCTGCGGAGACAAGAGTGTTCTCCGCACGGAGAATAGAGCTAAAGTTCACAGGAACCTGAACCCAAATCGTGGGCATGGGCAGCTGCGTTCTCCGTGGACAACACTCACATCTCTGCAGGAAGGCTGACACGGTGTACTAGATGCCGCGTCGCTGGAGCATGGCCACATAGCCTAAAAGTGAGAAATTTGCTGCTACAGCAACATTTTTGTGAAGTATCTGTGGATTCAAGATGCTCTCTATACCCCTAGATAAAATCCTTGAGGGGTAGAGTTTCCAGAATGGAGTCACTTGTGGGGGGAGTTTCTGCTGTTTAGATACCTTAGGGGCTCGGCATATGCGACATGGTTCCCGCAATCTATTTCAGCCAAATTTGTGTTCCAAAGTTCAAATATTGCTCTTTTTGTTTCGGCCCTCTTATTTGACCAAACAGAAGTTTCTGACCACATGTTGGGTATCAGCACGCACAGAAGAAATATGGTAACAAATTATGAGCTCTATTTTGTTGTGTTATTTCTTCAAAAAGTGAAAAAATTGGGGCTAGAACAACATTTTTAGGTAAAATGATTATTCCACGTTGCTTTAGGTTCTGTGAAGCACCTGAAGGGTTAATAAACTTCTTGGATGTGGTTTTCAGTACTTTGAGGGGTGCAGTTTTAGAATGGTGTCATTTTTGGGTATTTTCTGTAACCTAGGCCTCTCAAAGTCACTTCAAAATGTGTAGTGGTCTCTAAAAAAAAATATTTTGTAAATTTGGTTGAAAAAATGAGAATTTGCTGATGAACTTTGAACTCTTCTACCTTCCTAACCCCCAAAACTTTTGTTTCAAAAATTACGCTGATGTGAAGTAGAGATGTGGGAAATGTTATTTATTAACTACACTGTGTGCAGAATTATTAGGCAAATGAGTATTTTGATCACATGACACTTTTTATACATGTTGTCCTACTCCAAGCTGTATAGGCTTGAGAGCCAACTACCAATTAAGTAAATCAGGTGATGTGCATCTCTGTAATGAGGAGGGGTGCGGTGTAATGACATCAACACCCTATATAAGGTGGGCTTAATTGTTAGGCAACTTCCTTTCCTTTGGCAAAATGGGTCAGAAGAGAGATTTGATGGACTCTGAAAAGTCCAAAATTGTGAGACGTCTTGCAGAGGGATGCAGCAGTCTTAAAATTGCCAAACTTTTGAAGCGTGATCACCAAACAATCAAGAGTTTCATGGCAAATAGCCAACAGGGTCGCAAGAAGCGCTAAATAACTGCCCATGAATTGAGGAATATCAAGCGTGAAGCTGCCAAGATGCCATTTGCCACTAGTTTGGCCATATTTCAGAGCTGCAACGTTACTGGAGTATTAAAAAGCACAAGGTGTGCCATACTCCGAAACATGGCCGAGGTAAGGAAGGCTCAAAAAAAGACTACCATTGAACAAGAAACATAAAATAAAACGTCAAGACTGGGCCAAGAAATATCTTAAGACTGATTTTTCAAAGGTTTTATGGACTGATGAAATGAGAGTGACTCTTGATGGGCCAGATGGATGGGCCAGAGGCTGGATCAGTAAAGGTCAGAGAGCTTCACTCTGACTCAGACACCAGCAAGGTGGGGGTGGGGTACTAGTATGGGCTGGTATCATCAAAGATGAACTTGTGGGACCTTTTCGGATTAAGGATGGAGTGGAGCTCAACTCCCAGACCTACTGCCAGTTTCTGGAAGACAACTTCTTCAAGCAGTGGTACAGGAAGAAGTCGGTATCGTTCAAGAGAAACATGATTTTCATGCAGGACAATGCTCCATCACATGCATCCAACTACTACACAGCGTGGCTGGCCAGTAAAGGTTTAAAAGAAGTAAAAATAATGACATGGCCCCCTTGTTCACCTGATCTGAACCCCATAGAGAACCTGTGGTCCCTCTAAAATGTGAGCTCTACAGGGAGGGAAAACAGTACACCTCTCGGAACAGTGTCTGGAGGCTGTGTTGGCTGCTGCATGCAATGTTGATCGTAAACAGGTCAAGCAACTGACAGAATCTATGGATGGTAGGCTGTTGAGTGTCCTCAGAAAGAAAGGTGGCTATATTGGTCACTAATTTTTTGGGGTTTTGTTTTTGCATGTCAGAAATGTTTATTTCTAAATTTTGTGCAGTTATATTGGTTTACCCCGTGAAAATAAACAAGTGAGGTGGGAATATATTTGTTTTTTATTAAGTTGCCTAATAATTCTGCACAGTATTAGTTACCTGCACAAACAGATATCCTCCTAAGATAGCCAAATGTAAAAAAAAAAAAAACACTCCAACTGCCAAAAATATTAAGCTTTGATATTTATAAGTCTTTTGGGTTGATTGAGAACATCGTTGTTGATCAATAATAAAAAAAAAAAACCCTCTAAAATACAACTTGCCTAATAATTCTGCACACAGTAAATTTTTGTGTGACATACTGTATCTCTCTGGTGTAAGGTAATAAAAATTATAAGTTTAAAAATTGCAAAATTTTCATCAAATTTCAGATTTTTCACAAATAAAAGCAAAACTTATTGTCCTAAATTTACTGCTATCATACTCGTATAGTACAATATGTCACAAAAAACAGTCTCAGAATCACTGAGATCCACTGAAGCGTTCCAGAGTTAGAACCTCAATGGACCAGTGACACTGGTCAGAATTGCAAAAAAATGGCCTAGTCATTAAGCACAAAACTGGCTTCGTTCTTAAGCGGGCAAGGGTATTCAGGGGGGTTATGGGATTTGTTTATGTTTAGGTGGATAGGTTGTAAACTCTTGTGCTGCACCACATGTAGGGTAATTCGCGATCAGGACCGTCAGGCCACGCTGGAGGGGAAGGATTTTTATCTCTTTGGTGCACCTTAATAGACTGAGAATGGTGACAGATCGCCCGCATATCACTTCCATCGCTGTATTTACTGGGAATGAGCCAAATTAAATATATTCGAGTCAATCCGTGTAAACCCTGTGACTGCAGACTGCTATGATGTCCCTCTCACAGTATAGACTAAACCTCCTTTGTTGAGTAATTTACTGTATTATAATTCTTGTCATTTCACGCTCCGCTGCAGGTTTATCATAATCGTCTCTCCGGCATCTGTCACATACGAGTGGCACTATGAGCACAGACAGGGGACACCGCTAATAATCTCCGCCATAAGCTGCATACCTACGTGTACAGCGCTCTCATCTCACATGCACAAAGCAATTTGTACTTGGCTTCACATAAGCCGTAAGTAGTTAAATATTTACATGTCCGTCATTGTGCCTCGGGCTCTTTGTGTATCCACAACATTCATTTATTCATATACTGGTTTTATATGGCCGCTATGCTTTTTTCCAATACTTCCTTTAAGGCCTCGGGTTTATTGTGATTGCTTTGAATGGTGCATTTATTTTACATGATTATCGGCAACGCTTTTTTTTTTTTCCGATAATGATGCTGAATATACAGGCTGATGATCATCTGATGTATGAGGAAGACACTCGTTCATTGGATGAAAGGATATTTTGGTTTCCTTAAAAGATCATCATTTTTGGCAGCATGTCGTTCTGTGTAAACAGGACCTTTGCGGCCCCCCCCAAAAAGTCAACCTAAGTGTATTGAACAATCTATTACTGATCACTCTGTATGTACTGTATATTAAATACTACTATACTGCTGATCCGCAAATAAGCGGCTGATAGCTTATCATTTAATAACCGACTATCATCAGAAATTCAATAAACAGAGGAAGATATGGCACTCTGCATGTAGAGGTGCCTGGATAGGGTCCAAATCCTTGTTAGGCTATGTGCCCACGGGACAACGTACCCGTGGATTTTGCCATGGAAAACCCGCGGATTTATCTGGATTTTCCAGATAAATCCACAGGTTAACGCAAGTACAGACACTCCCCATGTTATCCTATTGGATTTGCTGTATCAATGCTGCGGAATGTGCGGCTGCGGAATATGCTGCGGATTTCCCGCAGCCGCACGTAACTGCATGTTAATTATTAATGCGGAAATATCTGTGGATGTCCTGCCTTTCCACTATGGAGATAGCGAGCGGAACTTCCGCAGGTATTTCCGTACTTGTCCCGCAGGTTTACTGCAACAAAAATGCTCGAATCCTGCAGCAATGGATAGCTGTGGATTCCGGGGAGCATCTGCGGTAAACCTGCAGACAAACCTGCGGCAAAGTCCGTGGGTACGTTGTCGTTGTCCCGTGGGCACATAGCCTAACAGTTTCAAAGAAATCTGGCACTCAGATTTAATTAAAACATTAAAGCACTTACTATCACATACTCCCCTGTCTGAGTGCCGGATTTTTTTGATACTATCATCAGAAATTGTGACATTGTTTAAATCAGGTTTTCATGTTCAATATATCATCTCTGTTCCGGAGATATTAGTTTGTACGATTTAGGTTATAATTTATAAGTACAAGGGGTGTTACCAGAGATTCTTCTCTGTTGTCACGTACTTTGTCCTGTGCATGACGTTGACCAATCAGAGGCAGAAGGTGTCATACAGTGGAAACAAACATGCTCCTATTAAGCTTAGAGCAGGCTTTATCCTCTGTGGAACATAATTACAAACAGCCCTGCTCTCCTATGTGATGTCTGCATCCACTGTATACTGTAGAGCTAATTGTTATTATAAACACTTCCAACTTTTCTCTCATGGCAGTCAGAGGGAGAGTACTGACTGACATGAGATGAAAGCTGGAAGTAGTTGTAATGACACTCAGCTCTGCTGTATCCTCCAGCCTCCTACACTGACTGTTGTGAGATAGAAGCTGGACCAATCATTAGCAAGAGGTATCATGTAGGTGAAAATGTGCAAGCCCCCACTGATCAGCAAACAAGTAGCTGATAGCTTACTATTTAATGACTGACTATAATAAAAACATTATCACATTTTTTAAATCAGGTTTTAATATTTAATATCTCATCTATGTTCCAGAGATTTTAGCTTGTAAAGTTTAGGTTAGAATGTATGATTCCAACAGGGTGTTACCAGAGATTCTCCTCTGGGGCCATGTACTTTGTCTTCTGCTTGACGCTGACTAATCATAGGCAGGAGGTGTCATGCAGTGGAAAAAAAAGAACATGCTCCTATTAAGAGCAGGCTTTCTCTTGTGTAAGACATAATTACAAACAGCCCTGCTCTCCTCTGTGATATTTGAACTCACTGTATAGTATAGATTTGATTATTGCTACAAACACTTCCGACTTTCATCTCACGGCAGTCAGATGGGAGTACCAACTGACATGAGATGAAAGCTGAAAGTAGTTGGAATAACACTCACCTCTGCTATATCTCCACACTGACTGTTGTGAGATGACAACTGGACCAATCATTGGCAAGAGGCATCAACCTAGGGAAAATTTGCAAGCCTCCAAAAAAAAAATCTCCTGTGATGCCTCCCTGCATTTATCATAAATTATAACTTAGGGGTACTTTACACGCTGCACCATCTCTACTGAAATATCGTCGGGGTCACGGTTGTTGTGACGCACATCCGGCGCTAGTAGCGACATCGCAATGTGTAAATCCTAGGAGCGACGATGAACGAGCATGAAACAGTCAAAAATCGCTGATCTGTGTCATGTCGTTCATTTCCATAATGTCGCTCCTGTTGCTGATTCGATGTTGTTTGTCGCTCCTGCGGCAGCATACATTGCTGTGTGTGAAGCCGCAGGACCGACAAACATCTCCTTACCTGCGTCCCGCTGCCAATGCGGAAGGAAGGAGGTGGGCGGGATGTTATGTCCCGCTCATCTCCGCCCCTCCGCTTCTATTGGCCGGCCGGTTAGTGACGTCGCGGTGACGCCGAACGCACCTCCCCCTTGAAGGAGGGGTTGTTCGGTAGTCACCGCGACGTCGCCGACCAGGTAAGTGCGTGTGAAGCTGCCGTAGCGATAATGTTCGCTATGGTAGCAATCACAAGAAATTGCATGTGCGACGGGGGCGGGTACTAGCGATCCTAGCAATGTCGCAGCGTGTAAAGTACCCCTTAGACTTTACAAGCTGATATGTCTGCCACGGAAAGGAGAAATTAAAAAAATAAAACTACGTTTTGCTCAGCTCTGAAGCCACAATTTCATGATATGGCAAGTTTAATATGCTAAAACCGGTGAAAAGTCCTCTTTAAAAAGAAATGAAATAAAGATTTTAAAGGGATTGTATGAGATGAGCAAAACCATGACTGCGTTGTTATTTATAGGCTATCTTGTACTGAAACGCTTACTTCTAACTTGACAGGGGCTGACACAACCTAACCATTGAATAAAAAAAGGGGGGTTGCCACTGTCTGATTACTTATGGAACCAGATTTCTCTCACTTCTGTCTGTGCCTCCAACTTAGCTTCCCCTGAAGAATCTCCTCCACTGTCTTCTCCAATCTAACTTGTTGCGTTTACAATTAAGAAGGCATTCCTAACCAGGAGGGGCAAATTGGGCCATTGCTCTCTTTTAGGGGCCCTCAGTCATGAGTGTAATGATCATGGTTGGTATTGAGCCCATGGAGCTTGGGGGGCCTGCCGATGACAGCACCTGTTTTTAGCTTTATGTGCATCTGAAGCTGATTCATGGTTTGCACCTTGTGGTGAACACTCTGTATTTGCTCTCATAAAGTCTCCTTTTTATATTAGACTTGGATACGGAAAAATACATACTTATTGGAGAGTGTTCTTCACTTGGGTGAATGTTGTGAAAGCATTTTTTTTAACATCATGGAAAACATGCTGAGATCATCAATAACTGTTGTCTCCTGTAGACGTCCAAGCCTTCTTGAGTTCCCAAGTTCATCAGCGCGTTATTTATTTATGCAGAATGTGCCAAACTGTTGATCTGGCCACTCTTAACATTTTTGCTATCTTTCTGGTGGATTTCTTCTATTTTTTCGCCTAATGATGGACTGTTTCTCTTCCACTGAGAGCTCATTTGACCTCATTTTCTGAGTTCACAGAAACTGCTTCCAAATGCAAATGCCGCACCTGGAATCAGCTCCAGACCTTTTACCTCCTTCATTGAAGATGGGTTAACAAGGGAATAGCCCATGCAGCCTATTATAGAGCTTTTGAGATAACTGTCCAATTACTTTTGGTCTGTTGAAACAGCTACATATTAAAGAGCTGTAATTACTAAATCATTACTCGAATTAGTATGTGTTTAGCTTCAAATTACAGCTGAGATTCTGCAATCCCATATTGATTACCTAACTATATCTTGAATATGTTTTGCCAGAGGCCCACAGCACTTGTAAGATTCCTAATGTATCAAGTGATGTACACCCTTTTAATGAATTAGGTGCATCTTAGTCCAGTAGCCCCTTTATTAAGACTTGGCTGCACAATGCCACTCTTAATTAATCAGGATCATTGTTCTTGTTAGTACATCGTCCAGTGTAAACAGGAGATGTGCTACCGATAACATGATATGTGTGGGGACAGATTGATCTATAAGTTCTGCTAATGACTTAAGACTGACATCCTCAACAATTTGACCCTCCCACTCCCTTCTTCAAGATTTCTCACGAGCTGCGCCTATGCTCTGGAACACACTACCAAGAGCAATCCGATTAATTCCCAACATCCACACCTTTAAGCGGGCCCTAAAAACGCATTTCTTTAGACTAGCCTATCACCTCACTGCCCTGATCTAATCTAGTCCCTTTCTGCTCTTCATAAAATTTACATCCAATTCTTGTCCCCTGTACCTCTATAAATTCTGGCCAATGACGGGTTTATGCAGCTGCTTTTGAATATGTGACGCCCTGGACTAGCCAGGTAGTCACAGTTAGCGCCCCGCATAACACCAGTCCCCTTACTAGGTAACACCAGCCAATGAACAAAACCTTAGTCACCTTCCTCAGGGCTTGATGGACACACCAGGGGGCGTGCCCAGGTGGTTGGACACGCCCACCGAGGAGTACTCATGTCCTGAGGCAGAAAACACAGTAGTTAGGAGTGGAGTGGAGGAGAGTATAGAGTTGAGTCTGGAGAGTGGAGGAGTGAAGTTCAAGTCTAGAGGCAGGCCTGTGCCCAGGTCTGCAGCAGTCTGACAGGTGTCTGGGTTGGAGCCCGGGCACCTTTGGCTAGGAGGCATACGGTGGCCTCAGCCAGCAGGAGCCGGGAAGACGGCTCGGTGGAACCGTGGTGGACCGGGACAGGGTAGTGGCTTGCCGGTACCGACCTGGGGAACCGACTGGAAATCGGAGCACAAAGGGAGGTACTCAGACCCTGAAGCTAGGTCCAGAAGCCACTGGGGACTAGCTAATTAACTGATTGAGGCTAGGACTTTAGGTCTTTTCCCACCCAAAGTCCCGACTGAAGACAACAGCCCAACGAGGGGGATAGAAAGCCCCCGCACAGGCAGAGAGATCCCATGGGCCAGTCTGCGGTCAAAGGGCTACATCCACAAAGCCGGGGAGCGGACTCCTGACGCTGAAGCGCAGGCAGCCCAACAATACACAACACGGTGCAGGAAAAAGGCAGAGACCACCAGCCGGGTAGGGGACCAGATGCAGCCGGCTATGGGCACCGACCACCATCATCTTGGTTTACCAGAGACTTGTGTGTGTTACTAATTGTGAGTACAACAGTGCCCTCCGGCCGCGCACCTCCCTGCACTGCCCTCCACACAGAACCCAACAGGTCCTGCGGCCACCATCCCTACCCACGGAGGGGTTAACATCTTGCTGCGCAACATCTCCCCCGGGTGCCCAGTAACCGCAGCGGTGGTGTCCACCTTCACCACAACCCGTGGGTGGCTTAACGAACTTAAAACACGGCTCCGGCCGTACACCTACGTCCCCTTAAAGCGCCAGTCCCCCTTCAGATCCTTCGGGTCCGGAGACGCTCGAGCCACCACCCGGTGAGTCCGGACCCGAGCGGCTCGGTTGCTGCCGAGCGCGGGGCGGTACACATCCCCTATTAAATCGATGGCTGGACCATATATAACAAACTTCCCCCCCCCATTCACCTTTTGTGTCTCCCCTATTTCCTCAAAGACTGTAAGCTTACGAGCAGGGCCCTCACTCCTCCTGGTATCTTAATTTTGTTATTTTGTATTGTCTCATATTGTCTGTACATGTCAGTACATAGCGCTGCTGAATATGTTGGCACTATAGAAATAAAACTTATTATTATTATTATTATTATAAGTGATCGTTCTAACCCAATCATTCTCCATCAGCTTGTGTAAAGAGGCCGATACACAACTGCCAGATTACATTAATATAGTCGAAGGTGCTTCTTTAAAGGTCTGAATTCGGATCCTGAATATGCAGCTTAAGTGTGTGTGTTATGGTACCGGTTGGGACCTCATTTTTAACTTTGACTCAGGGCCCCATTTTGTCGAAAACTGTTTCTCTTACATTAAATATTTATGGCATATCTACAGAATATTTCAACTGATAAATGTGGGTTTCACCTCTGGGGAAAGCATCTATCTCCAGAGCAGAGGGCTCCTGAACACCATCCTACCTGGTGAGATGGAAATCCTAAAGTAAATAGAAAAATGGCAGTGCGTGTGCAGGGCTCTCTCTGTTTAACGCTATAGGATCTTGGCAAGTGGAAGAGTCCTATTCTTGATTCGAAGAGGGTGGCCAAATCTACAAGTCCAGTTTCATTGATATACAATTTTTCCTATGAAATTAGTGCTAATTGTAATTGATGTTGCCAGGGCACTGAAACATTGGCTCCAGCATCTAATTTATTTATTTTGCACCTCGTTCCTCTCTTTCTGTAAATTCCTATACACTAGATGGCTTTTTTGCAGATTCTAATATTTACAGATAGCATGCAAGCATTGAAAGGCAACATCGAAGCTGATGGAAGATCAGGTAGCGGATACGTTCATTTTATGTTACTGTGGCGCCCCTGAGGCTTCAGTCGCCATTCTTTTTGAGTCAATTTTTACTGAGATGACCAGCTTTGGGAAAATATAAATGATTTTGTGATATTGTTTTGGGAGATGTTTATACCATATTGTCCATATTTGCCCTCACAGTGAATGTGATGTGAGTTGCAACTTTTTGTATTTAATTGGTATTGTAAGAGATTGGGACTATTTACAGAAAATTAAGGGTGCCCAATGGCCACATCCCTATAGTTGAAAATACTAAAATGTTTAAGTAACAACAGTAGGTGTTAAATGAAAAGAGTGGGCCTCACATCGGTGATCAAAGCGGGTCCTCTAATATGGTGAGAATTCTTGTCACGACAGACAAAAGTATCTGCACATTTTTGCGCTGCTCAGTTGTAAAGGAGAAAAGATTAACCATAGCTGGGACCTTTCTCGACAAAGACCCAACAGAAGTCTCATGTTCTCTATAGCAAGTACAAGTACAAGTTATCCAATTCTTATCCTTGGGGAAGTACAGTATTACAGTAAATAATGCTCAGGCCAACAGTCCTGATTTTGCAGGGACAATACAACAACACGGCAAAGTGTAAAAAGTGTTATACACTTGTCCAGATTTAAGCTTTGCTCCCCTCACCTCGGACTGCTGAACTCTGGTGTGCTTCAAATTGGGCTTTGCAGATGGCCCAGTGTACTTCCAGGTGATCGTCTTAGTATTAAAACTTCTAGTGTTCTTAAATTCAGTCTGCCTGCGACTTCCAGTACCTCTTCTAGCGGTCTCCTGCCTGCAGATTCTAGTACCTTTTCTACCAGTCTCCTATCTACCTGCAGCTTCCAGTACCTCTGCTACCTGCTTCTTTATTTTCCAGTACTTGGGCTAATTATCTATTGTCTGTCTGTGGCTTCCAGTATCTCTGCTACCAATCTCCTGTCTGCCTACAGCTTCCAGTACCTCTGCTACCAGTCTTCTGTCTACCTGCAGCTTATAATGACTCTGCTACCTGCTTCCCAGCTTGCAGTACCTTTGCTACCAGTCTCCCATCTACTTTTGGCTACCAGTACCTCTGCTACCCATTTCCTGCCTGCCTATGACTTCCAGTACCTCTGGTAGACTTTGTGTTCCCAAGTTCAGTCTGCCTGTGGCTTCCAGTACCTCTTCTACAGACCATTTCTCATCTACCTGCAGCTCCCAGTTACTCTGTTACTTGCTTTTTGGTTTCCAGTACTTTTGCTACCTGCCTTCTGTCTGCCTGTGGCTTTCAGTACCTCTGCTACCGGTCTCCTGTCTTTCTGCTGCTTCCAATGACTCTGCAACCGGCTTCTCAGCTTCCAGCACCTTTGCTACCAGTTTCTTGTCTGTCTGTGGTTTATAGTACCTATGCTATCTGTCTCCTGTCTCCCTATGCCTTCCAGTACCTTTGCTACCCATTTCCTGTCTGCGGCTTCCGGAACCTCTGCGACTGGTTTTCTGTCTGCCTGCGTCTTCCAGTACTTCTACTACCTGTCATCTGTCTGCTGCACTGACACCGCTGTACCCATCCAAACTTTGGGTTTGGATAATCCACCTCACCAGTTGAGCCTAAACAAAAAAGTATGCAACCTCACCTAAATTTGGACATTTTTGGGTGTGCCTGTGCTGTTTGGGGCATTCAAAGGGGGCATTGTTTTAATCGGTGTTTTGTCCTTCAAAATGTTGTGCTAAGTATAGACAACCATTTTTGGAAGCTAAAAACTCTTCCTAGTACCAATGACTATAACTCATCAAGGGGTGACAAAGAGCATACAAAAAACACTCCTCCCAGAATATGAAAATCTGAAATAATAGGGGGAAAATGAAAATTTTTTCTTATGGTGCTAAAAACTTACAGGAACAATCCCTTTAAGACTAATCAAATGCTATGTAGAAAACATTTTACATATGTACTGTATTAATATTGAACTCAGGAAAAAAATATTGTACTATTGATGCCAATATCAGTATTGATCTGAGCTGTTCACAGATGATGGACAGCCCGATGTTCGCTTGTAACCTTGTTCAAAACAAATCACTGTCAGTGCTATAAACCATATCTTACTCAATATCCTCGATGAATACACAGCATTTGTATTCATCACATCTTACATTTCTACGATTCATCTATCATCCTAGTAACAGATAATGGTGGCTGACAGAAATCATCCTCTCTTTAGCAATGTGGACAAGATTTAACAGACTTTTCAATGGGAAATTAATAATTTATCGGGTAGCTAGGAGAAGATGCAGACTTTACACCACCGTAGAATTGGAAACAAATATCCTATATGCATTGGTGTATGCAGCACATAGGCCGTCCTTGCTGGTGCTATGGGACCCATTGAAAAGGAAAGCACTGACACATCATTCTCTTCTTTAAGAGGGTTGCATAGATTTTTCAGGTCCCCCTCCCTCCACATATACCTGACAATGGTGGCCATACTTCCCAACATCTCTATCTCTATTCAGGGAATACTCCTGATCTAGCCAGTGAAGCCCAGAAAATATCCAGAGAATGCCCTTTTGGGGTCCGCGCCTACACAACGGTTAAGAATGCTATGACTTTAAGTGGCGGTACCCCTCTGTTTTTCTGTGTGTTATGGACTGGCTGGTTCAGCCGGCGCTCCTCCTTCAAATTGCAGATTTGGACTAACCTGGCCTAAAAAGTGCAGGAAAGAGAGAGCGGGAGTAGAGTTTGGAGGAAACAGGAGAAGCCGGGTCGCATGAGAGTGTGAGAGATAGGAGACACTGCCTGTGGTCTGTACGAGATTGGTGGCTTGGAAAAAGGTATGGTGCTGGCTGCGAGGGATATAGCGGGCCAGACCGTGAGAGAGCCCTGGTCACCATCAACTGAGTACCAAACTGAGACAATCCTATGTTGGCGAATTTGAACAGAAGAAGAAGACATAACCCGGTGGAGTCAAGAGACCCTGAGGCCATGAGAGAAGAAGAGTTCCTTTCTGCCCTGTAAGGAGAAGTACGCACCAGCGAGCATCACAGCACCAAGCCTCTAGGAGTTGACTTATTCCACCTCAACCGTACCGTGAGTCTTTACCGGTGTGTGCACTAAATATGGCATAGTATAGCGTCTCAGCAGTCAGAGTGCGGTATCTGCACAGCCCGAGTAGCAGAGGCCAGCTAGGATGTTAGTGCAGTTCAGTTTTGAACATTTTATGCTTGCCTAGTTGTACTGTTGAACTGATCTTTGTAATAGCTGGGGAGACGTAGAGTTGGGGTGCTCAAGCTAGAATCTGAAAGGTGTTAAATTTGACTGTTACCACAATACATACCCCCGTTCACTTGCATAATCGCCTATTTTCTGTGTGTAAATAAAGCTGTACTCTTGTTTCTGCCACCTCTTCTTGCATACCATCATTAAACGCTGCACAACAGAGGTCCCTTGCACACCACGACACCCTCTATGTACAAATCTGTAGAAACTCAGCCAAATTTGTGACTTGTTTCCAGTTGGGTAGTATGAGATTGGCTGTCAGTCACCTACTCTTTGTTTTCTAAACTGCTGAATATATTCACAATTTGTACCGTCATTACCCATGTGCACCTGAAGTGTCTATTTATGTTAAAGGGACTGTCCAGTCTTAAATGACAAGTCTGCAGTCAATCTATTCAGACTGCAGACTTGTTAATCCTCCCAACGTCCCAGATGCAGCAGGACTGTCCCGATATGATTGCTCAGTCCAGTTGTCCTGGCAGTCAGGGCTTTGTCCCGTCTTACACTCTTACTTTCCCTCGCAGGCATCTCTATCCATGCAGATTAATTAAATATTCAATTTCTCTTTTCTGGTCACCCCAAAACTCACACTTGTGACTCTATGTTCACAGGCAGCAGATCTACCAATGAGCCACTGCCCACACTGAGAGAAATAGGAGATTTTGGTATTCTTGAGCTGTATTGCAAGTGTCGCGGGCGGAGGAGGGGACGCCGCACTCTCCCACTGCTCGGGTCCGGCTGCCTCTGCTGCTGCGGCCTCTGCTGCTCGGTGTCTCGAGCGATGGGCCGGATCCCGGGGACTCGAGCGGCGCTCCTCGCCCGTGAGTGAAAAGGGGGTTGGTTTTGGGGATTTATTGTCCGTGACGCCACCCACGGTTGTGGTGATTGTGTGGACACCACCGCTGCTCTGTATGGGGATCCCGGGAGTGGTGACAGGGAGCAGCTTTGCTGTTATTTCTCCCCTCCGTGGGTAGGGGGTTGGTTGTCCCGGGGCCCGGTGATGGGGTAGGGATGGATGGCAGGCCGGGTGCGGGGCCTGGTGAGGTGCAGGGTCGCGGGGGCAGCGCTGTGCCATACGGCACGGTGGTACTCACTCAGCCTGAGACGTTGACACAGTTCTCGGTAAAACACACGGCTGGAAAGACGGTTCCCACGGACGGCTGCTGTTGCTTTTCCCCGGTAGTTAACGGTGACTGTCTCTTTCCCTGCACCTTGTGTATCGTTGGTAGCGATGGGTTCCCACCGGTAACCCGCTCCCCGACTTGGATATGGGCCGGAGGAGCCCCTCTTTGCCCGCAGGCGCTGGCCCTGAGAAACTGGTGCCTTGGCGGTGGCGGTGTCTCTCTCCTACGGTTGGACGGTTGCCTTCAATCGGGACTTAGTTGTTGGGAGACCCGGAGGTCCCCTTCACTGATGGATTTGGCAAATTCACGGCGACTCCTAGCCTTGCCGGGATCCGAAAGGCCCCTGCCAATGGTGCTGCCTTCCCCTTGTAAACCGGTCCGGTACCGCCGGGCCACCACCCGTCCACGGTCCTTTCGGCAACCTCCGATCAACCTCCACTGCAGACGGTCACCGCCGTCTGCTAACCTTGCTGTCTCTGTCCGGGGCACACACCCAGACCAACTTCAGGCTTTCAAACTGTCACTTTCTCCTTCACTTCAACTCCTCTCACTTGCTCCTCTACCACTCCACTCTCACTTCAACTTCAACTTCAACTAACTGCCTGGTTTTCCAGCCTCCAGGACTGTGAACTCCTCGGTGGGTGGAGCCAACCGCCTGGTCCACCCCCTGGTGTGGACATCAGCCCCTGGAGGAAGGCAACAAGGATTTCTGGTCTAGCTTTGGTGTACCTATCCGGGGTGTAGGGTGTGGTGATGTCATTACCTGTGACCCCTGGCTTGCCCAGGGCGTCACATTCCCCCTAAGCAAAATGCAGACCGTCCGCGGGCTGCCCGGCACTTTTCTTAAACGTTACGGTAACGGTTTTTAACGGTTGCGGCTGCCGCTCTCTCCCACCCAAGTAACCTGGCCCTGATGCTGCCCTTAAGAAACAGGCAGCACCCCTTGACCCCAGTCCTGAACCAAGTCACCCGAGCGGGATCTGTCCTTCCCCTCCAGAGGGTAGCCACCGGTTCCGGTGGTGGCTGGGCCGCAGCCTGCTCCACTGCGGGCCCTCCCTCCAACCTGCCTCTCCGGAGGCGGTAACAGTAAGCTGCAACAAAACATATTTACATCCCACTAACGTTTGTGGTTGCCCTGCAAGTTCTCGGGCCTGTTCATAGAAGTTTCTATGTATAACAACTGTGGATGGTCCCCACGGGGACAACAATGCCGGCAACGGCCGGTTTCAAATCACGGTTGTAGACAATCAGATGAGACCTCGGTGATCATTTTCATCTTTCTCATAACTTTCACAACTTTCAAAACTTTAAAACACACATACAGGTGGTCCCAACGGGGAATGTGACAACGGTGCTCCGCTGCCCTTACTCAGAGTCCTCGACATCACCTGAGGGAGGGGGCGCGGCGCTCACACGGGCCTCCTGGCTGCCCCTTAACTTTGCATCCAGCGCAAACCACCCCCTCTCCCCGCAGTGCCGGGTGTATTGTACAAGGTCCCCTGGCATCAAGTTGCGGCCTGGGTGCTCTTCTGACAGATGAGCATTAACATCCCGCCGGGCTATAAACACTTCGGCCTTCAGGCCCGGTTCATAGATGAATCCATAGCCCCGGCGGACATCAAACCACCTCACCTGCCCCTCATACAGCGGGCCCCGGACACGGAAGGTCGCTTGTCTCAGGCTCTCCTTCTCCCGTATCGTACGGGCCACCATCTCCGCCTTCCTTCTTTCTCTCTCCTCAATTTCCAGGCCCAACGGTACCGGCTCCCTGTCCCAGTACGGCGCTGCTGCGAGCTCCGGCGCACAGGTCGGGCACCGCGAGACCTCTCGGACGCTGCCCACTACTGTTGATCTGGGCGGCAGGTCCCGCGGTGACTTGGCCTTGGACGCCACCTTGCAGCGGCAACCCGACGCAACCTCAGCTGAGGTGTGGGGGATGGGCACAGGGGCTTTCCTCTGCTGGGCCTTCGGCACGGAGCGGGCTGTCGGCTCCAGCTCGGGGGGTTTCTCGGGGGACGCCTCCGGTTCTGACTTCGGGGCTTTCCACGGCAGCACCTCCGGTCGGCTCCGGGCTCCGGCTACGGGTCGGCCCGCTGGGGCGGGCATACTGGGTATCGCTACCGGTTGCAGTGGTAGCGGGCCTAGTGGCGGGGTCACGGCTTCCGGGACGGGTGGCGAGGGAGGCAGCAGGGTAAGAGGGTTTAGACCGGGTCCCGCAGCCGCGATGACCGGCCCTTCAAGGGCATCGGGGCGTGGGTCACTCACCCTCCCTTCCTCAGCTTCCTCCTCGCGTCTCCGCATGGCCGCTATAACCTCCGCCATGTCGGTCTCCCACTCCTCCATGAGGAGCTGCATTTTGACCTGCAGCCTCTGGTAGAGCTGCGCGGTCCGGATTTCCACCCACGCCGCGGTTCCAGGTGCGGGGGCTAGGGTGCTTCGGGACGGCATCCACATGTTGCTGGCGGCTTCTCCCAGGAACAAGATGGCTGCAGAGTCCTAGCGTCCCTGCCTTTATAGCCGCGGCTACATGCGACCAGTCGCCATTTCGTCCCCCTTAGCCTCTTTCCGGCCCCTCCTCTATCGGGGCGGGGTTTTGGCCTTCGCGCCTCCACTACTCGAGAAGACGCTCGAGCGGGAACTTTTCGCGCCAAAGATGGTGGCTTCTGAAATTTTTCGGCCGGACACCTCCGGCGGTAACAAGGCGCACCTCTACCCAATAGCAGAGCGGTAAGATCCTGTTCGTGACGCCAAGTTGTCGCGGGCGGAGGAGGGGACGCCGTGCTCTCCCACTGCTTGGGTCCGGCTGCCGCTGCTGCTGCCTCTGCTGCTCGGTGTCTCGAGCGATGGGCCGGATCCCGGGGACTCGAGCGGCGCTCCTCGCCCGTGAGTGAAAAGGGGGTTGCTTTTGGGAATTTATTGTCCGTGACGCCACCCACGGTTGTGGTGATTGTGTGGACACCACCACTGCTCTGTATGGGGATCCCGGGAGCGGTGACAGGGAGCAGCTTTGCTGTTATTTCTCCCCTCCGTGGGTAGGGGGTTGGTTGTCCCGGGGCCTGGTGATGGGGTAGGGATGGATGGCAGGCCGGGTGCGGGGCCTGGTGAGGTGCAGGGTCGCGGGGGCAGCGCTGTGCCGTATGGCACGGTGGTACTCACTCAGCCTGAGACGTTGACACAGTTCTCGGTAAAACACACGGCTGGAAAGACGGTTCCCACGGACGGCTGCTGTTGCTTTTCCCCGGTAGTTAACGGTGACTGTCTCTTTCCCTGCACCTTGTGTAATGTTGGTAGCGATGGGTTCCCACCGGTAACCCGCTCCCCGACTTGGATATGGGCCGGAGGAGCCCCTCTTTGCTCGCAGGCGCTGGCCCTGAGAAACTGGTGCCTTGGCGGTGGCGGTCTCTCTCTCCTACGGTTGGACGGTTGCCTTCAATCGGGACTTAGTTGTTGGGAGACCCGGAGGTCCCCTTCACTGACGGATTTGGCAAATTTACGTCGACTCCTAGCCTTGCCGGGATCCGAAAGGCCCCTGCCAATGGTGCTGGCTTCTCCTTGTATACCGGTCCGGTACCGCCGGGCCACCACCCGTCCACGGTCCTTTCGGCAACCTCCGATCAACCTCCACTGCAGACGGTCACCGCCGTCTGCTAACCTTGCTGTCTCTGTCCGGGGCACACACCCGGACCAACTTCAGGCTTTCAAACTGTCACTTTCTCCTTCACTTCAACTCCTCTCACTTGCTCCTCTACCACTCCACTCTCACTTCAACTTCAACTTCAACTAACTGCCTGGTTTTCCCGCCTCCAGGACTGTGAACTCCTCGGTGGGCGGAGCCAACCACCTGGCCCACCCCCTGGTGTGGACATCAGCCACTGGAGGAAGGCAACAAGGATTTCTGGTCTAGCTTTGGTGTACCTATCCGGGGTGTAGGGTGTGGTGATGTCATTACCTGTGACCCCTGGCTTGCCCAGGGCGTCACACAAGCAGCTAATCTAGAAGCAGATTATACAGGTACATAGAAATGCATTGCAATGTACAGATGTATCTCTATGTACCTGTATTTTAGTGATGAAGAAGTATCCACATTATTATGACGTCATCGCTGTGCTCACCGCTCTCCACACACATCAGCGGGCCGGCAGACAGGAGGACATCGCGATACTGGAGGGAACGGTGACCGGTGAGTATACCTATTCACTTCCCCCTGCGCTGATGATGATGCGCGGGGAGCAGTGAATACAGCCGCACATGATCACTCAAGGCTGTAGTTGCCAGGGGTGATTATGCGGGCCGGCTGTTAATTGTGCGCGCATCCCCCACCCACCTGTCAGCTTCAGCGCTGAGGGATGATGGGCGGGACGATGCATGCATATGAAATGAGTGGGCCCACGTGGTCACAGTAGGCGTTGCTACAGCCTGCACATGCCGCCGATTAGCCGCTCCACCGCAGCACCCTAATTCCCCGCAGGAATGACCTACATTCAGACTATAAGAAGCACCCCCCACTTTCCTCCAACATTTGGGGGGAAAAAAGTGCGTCGTATAGTCCGAAAAATATGGTACTTTTTTAGTGCAGAATCAAAGCTATTATGTACTATAAAAAAAAAAATTAAAAATGCACCTTCATTAAAAATGCATCAAATAAGGGTGAAAAGGCATAATAAATGCAGAACAGGTGCAATAATCAGAGAAGATTGTTATTGTGCAGAGTGGTGCAGACACCTGCAGAGAACAAAAACACAGGCCTCCTTCACACGTTAGTGAGTCTGGTGCGTATCATGCAGTTTTTAGGGGTACCAGAGTCACGGACATACGCAGACCCATTAAAATCAATGGTTCTGCGCACACATCAGTGATTTTTCACTGACTTGTTTCTGTGTGCTCAGCATGGAGAAAAGTCTGTTTTTTTCTGGCGTCACTGATCTCCCACGGACCACACTATGGTGTGGTCTGTGAAACAAGTACCAGAAAAATCACGTACATTTAAAATAAAAGCTTTTTAACCTCATTCGTGTCCAGCGATGCTGTCTTCAACCGCTGCTGTCTCTGCTTCCAGGCCGGCTAATTATGCTCATGGATAACCCGGAAGTAACAGCAGCACTGAGACAGCAGCGGCCAGAGACAGCAGCGGCATGGACAGGTGAGTATAACTGCCTGATCTCCGTGTATTATCACGGATAGCACATGAAGATAACAAGTGTGCCAAAATCACAGCACATGGAGGGACATACGTACTTTTAACACGTCAGTGAAAACGTGTTTTTCACTGACATGTGAAAGAGGCCTAAAAGACACAAAAAAGTACCATGTCATGTCATATAGTGAAGTTTATAAAGAAATGAGAAAGTTCTGGCTGCTACAACTGTGAATGATTGAACAAAAAAAAAAAAAATCTCCATGTCCTAACTAGAGATGAGCAGGATGCACAGGTGACATCTCACCAGTCAAAAACATAGATTTTTCAAGTTTGAAACATACGGAAATTTCAAAATGATGGCCACATTAACAAATTAAAAAAAAGAGAATACCATGAAAACAAACTTTAAAAAAGGCGTAAATTAAAAAAAGGCGAAAAAAGCATAAACTAGACAAAAAAAGGCGCAAACGCGATAATAAATCGGGCTGCTCTGTACCTACATAGAGCAGCACAAATTGGTACAACGAGGTCTTACAATTCATCTCCATTCAACTCAGAACTTGTGTACATCTGTAATAGAGCTGCGAGGTCTTATATGCGAGTCTGTAAATTAGTATTTGTGTAGTTGCACGATAAAAATAAAAAAAAGATCTCTTCATTTTCCCATTGGGATAAATTCTCAGCTATAAACTTGAAATAAAAAACAAGAAAAAAAGATTGAAACACAAACTTCTGAGGCTGATAGTATAGCTCGGTTATAGAGAACATTATCAAAGTGCTCAGCGTGACCCCAGCGAGCCCGACACATGGAGAGCGGCAATCTCATCCATTTCTCTTTTGTGAGGCAGAGATGTGAACCCCCGAAACTAAAAACAGGATCGAATTGTACCAAATGTAAAAGACGTGACTGTGAATACAAGAGCCTTTGATTTTAATTACACCGCAGAGAACAAATACAGCTGGACCGCTGCGTGGTGATGAAACGTCAGAGGCTCTCCAAGCTGGCGAGTCATTTCCGTCGGCCAACGCTGGGGTAAAGATCATCGCGGGGATAAGTCAAGTAATTACTCTCATTGTGTTCGGTGGAGAGATGTTCTATAGAGATAAGAATGGACTGGAAGTCATCTCCTCTGTAAACGCAATGTGGGTATTATATAGGGGAAATAAAAGGCGCCAAACCGTATGTGAACGATTTTCGAAGCTTTGTTCGCAAAGCAATGGTTTTATAGGGCATGGCATAGATCGAGTGGGTGCGATGAGGGTAGGGGGTAAAGTAATAAAGAAAAACTTTATCTGGGGAGTGATATCTATTATATAAAGCTGAGTGTATGCATGTACAGTCAGGGCCAGAAATATTTGGACAGTGACACAAGTTTTGTTATTTTAGCTGTTTACAAAAACATGTTCAGAAATACAATTATATATATTATATGGGCTGAAAGTGCACACTCCCAGCTGCAATATGAGAGTTTTCACATCCAAATCGGAAAAAGGGTTTAGGAATCATAGCTCTGTAATGCATAGCCTCCTCTTTTTCAAGGGACCAAAAGTAATTGGACAAGGGACTCTAAGGGCTGCAATTAACTCTGAAGGCGTCTCCCTCGTTAACCTGTAATCAATGAAGTAGTTAAAAAGGTCTGGGGTTGATTACAGGTGTGTGGTTTTGCATTTGGAAGCTGTTGCTGTGACCAGACAACATGCGGTCTAAGGAACTCTCAATTGAGTTGAAGCAGAACATCCTGAGGCTGAAAAAAAAGAAAAAATCCATCAGAGAGATAGCAGACATGCTTGGAGTAGCAAAATCAACAGTCGGGTACATTCTGAGAAAAAAGGAATTGACTGGTGAGCTTGGGAACTCAAAAAGGCCTGGGCGTCCACGGATGACAACAGTGGTGGATGATCACCACATACTTTCTTTGGTGAAGAAGAACCCGTTCACAACATCAACTGAAGTCCAGAACACTCTCAGTGAAGTAGGTGTATCTGTCTCTAAGTCAACAGTAAAGAGAAGACTTCATGAAAGTAAATACAAAGGGTTCACATCTAGATGCAAACCATTTATCAATTCCAAAAATAGACAGGCCAGAGTTAAATTTGCTGAAAAACACCTCATGAAGCCAGCTCAGTTCTGGAAAAGTATTCTATGGACAGATGAGACAAAGATCAACCTGTACCAGAATGATGGGAAGAAAAAAGTTTGGAGAAGAAAGGGAACGGCACATGATCCAAGGCACACCACATCCTCTGTAAAACATGGTGGAGGCAACGTGATGGCATGGGCATGCATGGCTTTCAATGGCACTGGGTCACTTGTGTTTATTGATGACATAACAGCAGACAAGAGTAGCCGGATGAATTCTGAAGTGTACAGGGATATACTTTCAGCCCAGATTCAGCCAAATGCCGCAAAGTTGATCGGACGGCGCTTCATAGTACAGATGGACAATGACCCCAAGCATACAGCCAAAGCTACCCAGGAGTTCATGAGTGCAAAAAAGTGGAACATTCTGCAATGGCTAAGTCAATCACCAGATCTTAACCCAATTGAGCATGCATTTCACTTGCTCAAATCCAGACTTAAGACGGAAAGACCCACAAACAAGCAAGACCTGAAGGCTGCGGCTGTAAAGGCCTGGAAAAGCATTAAGAAGGAGGAAACCCAGCGTTTGGTGATGTCCATGGGTTCCAGACTTAAGACAGTGATTGCCTCCAAAGGATTCGCAACAAAATATTGAAAATAAAAATATTTTGTTTGGGTTTGGTTTATTTGTCCAATTACTTTTGACCTCCTAAAATGTGGAGTGTTTGTAAAGAAATGTGTACAATTCCTACAATTTCTATCAGATATTTTTGTTCAAACCTTCAAATTAAACGTTACAATCTGCACTTGAATTCTGTTGTAGAGGTTTCATTTCAAATCCAATGTGGTGGCATGCAGAGCCCAACTCGCGAAAATTGTGTCACTGTCCAAATATTTCTGGACCTAACTGTATGTATGTATGTATGTATGTGTATGTCCGCTAAAGGAATTTACATCGTCGCATGTACAATCACAAAATTTTGCACAGACACTTCATTTGACTCAGGGAATATCAGAGACTATGTTTTGAGGGGAAATTTTAACCCTGCGCGTTACAGTTATTTGCCAAACAACTTGCCTCCATTAAAGTCAACGGAGCTGGGAGCAACAGTGCAGACAGAACTTCAGAAGATGCGCAGCCACGCCCTTAAATGAAATGTTGGCGTGTCACAAGGCAGCCAGGGAAAGAGACAGACACAGACAGAGAGAAAGCGAAAGAGACAGACAAAAAGACAGACAGGCAGAGACATAAAGACAGCCATAGATAGACACAGACAAAGAGACAGACAAAGAGACAGAAAGGGAAGGAGACAGACAGGGAAAGAGATAGAGACAGGGAGAGAGACAGACAGAAAGGGAGAGAGACACAGACAGAGACAGACAGGGAAAGAGACAGACAGGGAAAGGGAAAGAGACAAAGAGACAGAGAGAGAGAGATAGACAGAAAGACACAGTCAGAGAGAGAGAGAGGGAGAGACAGATAGAGACTAGGAGAGACATAGAGAGACAATCACTATCCCAGGCAACGCCGGGTACTACACCTAGTATGTTTATAAAGATGGGAAGAGGCAATAAAAATCTTGACTATTCCCTGCTGCCCCTGTTCCCACATAGCCTGCCCCTATTTCAATGATAACATAACTACAGATGAGTGAACTCGAGATTCAGTGTTTGTACCAAAAACAAACTTTACAAAAAAAATATAGTATTTAGGTTCAGAGTTTGGGTACTTTGCATACGAACACCACTCATATGAGCATCCCTGTGCTTGGGTATGCTCAGTGCTTGGCCCAGTATGAGCCACTTGCAGTGTTTGTATGACTCGCTGGGGGTAGTAACAGCGTGATCTGATGTAGTGTGTACCAGAAAAAAACAAGAAAAACCTCACCTACCTGCCCCCGGAAGTGCTCTGTTTATGGCTGGCTGTATGTGAATGGAGAAGTGAACTGCCCAATTATTGACTCCCATTGGGATTCATGTCCTAAATCAAACTTTATCTAAAGTCCAGCTGAACCCGCTGAACCAAATGTCCACGGGTTCACTTATCTCTAAACATGACCTCTGAAGCTAATCAGTGATCTGTTACAGCTAGTGATTGGTTGCAGTGGTCACATCTCTGTGTCAGAACTTTTCCTCTGCAGCAGGAAGAAGAGACCAGCAGAGGACTGGATAGAATTAGAATGGGAGCAGATGGGAGATTGGTAACGTGAGTAGTGCTTCTTTTTTCTAAACAATTTTGAGTACTTGAAGGACTCAATCAGCTCAGAATGAGTGTTCAAACCAAGCACATGCTCGGTGCACTGTTGTCGTAGCCATTGGTGCAGGGGCCCAAGAGGTTGAGGGGCCCATTTCTACTCCCAAAGCAGATGGAATTGTGAATTTTGGTAAGTTCTTGGACTGAAAAAGGCCCATATACTGTTCTTGCACAGGGGCCCTTTTCTGTCTGTGTCTGCCAGTGGCCGTAGCCAAGTAGTTTACTGCACCTTCCCACCTACTTGTCTTATCTCCTCTTACTTGATTGACAGCTCTGGTTTTACATGAGCTAGAAAACGGTTTAAATGCTCTCTAGGTGGAAAACAAGTAAGTAGAAAGGTGCACTGAACTGTTTGGCCACACCAAGGGTGCACCGAGCTCCTGAGTCATATTGTGCTGTCAGTCTACCTGTAAAGATATTTTACTCTCCTTTGGCACCCCCTTAGGAATTGAGTAGGGTTTTATATCAAAATACTCCTCAAGATGGTGACAGGTTTTTACAACAAAGAGAAAAGGGGTTGGTGTCTGTTTCCAAACTGTGCTTATTCCCAACCTCTATGTCTCTGTACCGGACTCACCACCAAAAAAGAATGAGACCAACAAGGCCTAAAGGCCGCTTTACACGTAACGACATCGCTAACGAGATGTCGTTGGGGCCACGGAATTCGTGATGCACATCCGGCCTCATTAGCGACGTCGTTGCGTGTGAAACGCAGGAACGACCGTTAACCATCAAAATTACTTACCTAATTGTTGATCGTTGACATGTCGTTCTGTCGCGGGCGGGGAGGAGGGTGTCAGCGCACCGCGCTCACCCCTTCTGCTCGGGTCCGGCAGCTGCTCAGTGGTGGCTCGAGCTGTGGGCCGGATCCCAGGGTTTCTCGAGCGACACTCCTCGCCCGTGAGTGAAAGGGGATTTGTGGTTGGGTGTGGGGGATTGTTATAGTTCGTGACGCCACCCACGGTTGTGGTGATTTCACCACCGCTGCTCAATTCGGGGGTCCCGGGGATGGTGATGCGGAGCAGCCAGGTGTTGTGTTGCCCCTCCGTGGGTAGGGGTTGGTGATCCCGGGGCCCGGGGGTGGAGAAGGAGGTGCGGGGCCTGGTGGGCGCAGGGACGCGGGGGCGGCGCTGTGCCTTGCGGCACTGTGGTACTCACTCAGCCTGAGACTTGGACACAGTTTGTACGGTAAACCAAACGGCTGGTAGGACGGTCCCACAGACGGCTGCACCTGCACTCCCGGTAGTTGACGGTGATGTCCCTCTTCCTTGCACCTATGTTTGACTGATGGTAGCGGTGGATTCCCTCCGGTTACCCGCTCCCCGACTGCAATCTGGGCCGGAGGAGCTCTACACTTTGCCCGCAGGCGCTGGCCCTGAGAAACTGGTGCCTTGGCGGTGGCGGTGTCTCTCTGCTTCAGGTTGGGCTGTTGCCTTCAATCGGGACTTGGTTGTTGGGGGATCTATGTCCCCTTCACTGACGGATTCGGCAAATTTGGCGACTCCTAGCCTTGCCGGGGTCCGAGAGGCCCCTGCCCTGGTGCTGACTGTCCTTCGGAACACTGCTCCAGACCACCGGGCACACAGCCAACGGGGTCCTTCCAGGAACTTCCAAACGGTCCCCCTCCAGACAGTCACCGCCGTCGCTGACCTTGCTGTTCTGGCCCTACACAAAGCTGGGCCCTCAGGCTTTGCACACTCTCTGCTCTGTCACCACTTCTTGCTCTCCTCCTTTACCACTTTTCCTTCCTTCACTTTCACTTCTCTGTTGTTTTCTTTAGCTCCTCACTCAAGCTCGTCCCTGAGCTGCCTTCACTCTTGCCCTGCCCGGGCTTAACTTCCACTCCTTCCACTTCCTCCTCCCTGACTGTTCTGCCTGGTTTCTCCCGCCTCCAGAACTGTGATCTCCTTGGTGGGCGGAGCCAACCGCCTGGCCCACCCCCTGGTGTGAATCATCAGCCTCTGGAGGAAGGCAACAAGGATTTCTGGTTAGCTGTGATGTGCCTACCTGGAGTGTGGGGTGTGGTGGTGTTGTGACCTGTGACCCCTGGCTTGCCCAGGGCGACACAGTTCCTTTCCGGATTATCGTTGCTGATGCAGGACGCAGGTTGTTCGTCGTTCCTGCGGCAGCACACATCGCTACGTGTGACACCGCAGGAATGAGGAACATCACCGTCCTTGCGGCCGCCCACAATGAGGAAGGAAGAAGGTGGGGCAGGATGTTCGTCCCGCTCATCTCCGCCCCTCCGCTTCTATTGAGCGGCTGCTTAGTGACGCCACTGTGACGCCGAACGTACCTCCTTAGAAAGGAGGCGGTTCGCCGGCCACAGCGACGTTGCTAGGCAGGTGAGTATGTGTGACGGGTGTAAGCGATGTTGTGCACCACGGGCATCAATTTGCCTGTGACTCACAACCGACGGGGGCGGGTACGCTCGCTAGCGATATCGATACCGATATTGCAGCGTGTAATGTGGCCTTAAGACCTCATTGCGACATCTATGAGTTTTCTCATACAGAAAAATGGTTTGAGTGGTATCGATTTTTTTATCACAGCTTGGTCAGCATGTCAATTTTTACCATCGCAGTTTTAGTCACAATTTCATCAGTTTATTCTCAGATCAAAAAATGAACTGATGGAGGTTTCTCAACTATTTCCTATCATCAAACAGTCCATGAAAATCAGGAATCATTTGCATGGCATCTGACGGCTATTTGTTTTTACAAGGACCCATTGTACTGGTGATTTTAATCTGAGAAATAGATAAAAAATCTTATATGTCTCTGTGATTTTGCGTGGACAATTCGGACTGCAAAATAGCATAAATATGTGAACCGCTCCATAGACTGAAAAGGGTAGGTGTTCTATCTGTGAAAACCATGCTGTAATGCTTCAGACGGCGTCCCTGCTCTGTCCCGCTTCCTCCTCCCTGGAGGGACCCTGGTGAACTCTGCCTCTCGGCTGCTCAGCGGTGGCTTCGGCATCTTTACTCCCTGCTTGCTACCAGGGCCTGTGCACGCCACACAGAATCCCTAGAAGCATGCTTGGGGCGCATGCGTATATCCCTACTTTTGAAGGGCCAGCACGCCCTAACACAGAAGTGCCTCTCAGCCTATGTAGTAGATGGCATGCAACAAATAAAATTGAGATTTGCTGTGACGTGGCAGGGGTGGCTCAAAAAATTATTCCAACTGTACTATAATGCAAAAATCTCATTTTGCATTATAGTAAAGTTGGAATAATTTGTGAATTTACACTTTTTAGTTGTTGCATGCCATTCTCAAGCAGTGCTGGTTCTCCCTCTTTTATTGTTTCTACACTGTGTGCAGAATTATTAGGCAAATGAGTATTTTGATCACATGATACATGGACATGTTGTCCTACGCCAAGCTTTATAGGCTTGAGAGCCAACTACCAATTAAGCAAATCAGGTGATGTGCATATCTGTAATGAGGAGGGTGTGGTGTAATGACATCAACACCCTATATTATTATTTATTATTGTTTATATATAAGGTGTGCTTAATTATTAGGCAACTTCCTTTCCTTTGGCAAAATGGGTCAGAAGAGAGATTTGACGGGCTCTGAAAAGTCCAAAATTGTGAGATGTCTTGCAGAGGGATGCAGCAGTCTTGAAATTGCAAAATTTTTGAAACGTGATCACCGAACAATCAAACGTTTCATGGCAAATAGCCAACAGGGTCGCAAGAAGCGTGTTGGGCAAAAAAGGCGCAAAATAACTGCCCATGAATTGTTGAGGAAAATCAAGCGTGAAGCTGCCAAGATGCCATTTTCCACCAGTTTGGCCATATTTCAGAGCTGCAACGTTACTGGTGTATCAAAAAGCACAAGGTGTGCCATACTCAGGGACATGGCCAAGGTAAGGAAGGCTGAAAAACCACCACCTTTGAACAAGAAATATAAGATAAAACATCAAGACTGGGCCAAGAAATATCTTAAGACTGATTTTTCAAAGGTTTTATGGACTGATGAAATGAGAGTGACTCTTGACAGGCCAGATGGATGGTCAAGAGGCTGATCAGTAAAGGGCAGAGAGCTTCGCTCCGACTCAGACGTCAACAAGGTGGAGGTTGGGTACTGGTATGGGCTGGTGTCATCAAAGATGAACTTGTGGGACCTTTTCGGGTTGAGGATGGAGTGAAGCTCAACTCCCAGACCTACTGCTAGTTTCTGGAAGACAACTTCTTCAAGCAGTGGTACAGGAAGAAGTCGGTATTCAAGAAATACATGATTTTCATGCAGGACAATGCTCCATCACATGCATCCAACTACTCCACAGTGTGGCTGGCCAGTAAAGGTCTAAAAGATGAAAAAATAATGACATGGCCCCCTTGTTCACCTGATCTGAACCCCATAGAGAACCTGTGGTCCCTCATAAAATGTGAGATCTACAGGCAGGGAAAGCAGTCCACCTCTCGGAACAGTGTCTGGAGGCTATGGTGGCTGCTGCACGCAATGTTGATCGTAAACAGATCAAGCAACTGACAGAATCTATGGATGGTAGGCTGTTGAGTGTCATCATAAAGAAAGGTGGCTATATTGGTCACTAATTTTTTAGGGTTTTGTTTTTGCATGTCAGAAATGTATATTTCTAAATTTTGTGCAGTTATATTGGTTTACCTTGTGAAAATAAACAAGTGAGATGGGAATATATTTGGTTTTTATTAAGTTGCCTAATAATTCTGCACAGTAATAGTTACCTGCGCAAACAGATATCCTCCCAAGATAGCCAAATCTAAAAAAAAAACGACTCCAACTACAAAAAATATTAAGCTGATATTTATGAGTCTTTTGGGTTGATTGAGAACATAGTTGTTGATCAATAATAAAAAATTCCTCTAAAATACAACTTGCCTAATAATTCTGCACACAGTGTAGGTAGTTAAGGCACACTCCCCTATGGGAAGTGCCTGGGCAACCTCGTCTATTGCCAGAGACACGATGCTAGTTGTCAGGTCCCATTCCCTGTATCGTGCATCCTTGTCCGTACCTGTACTTGCTTTCCCGCACCTGTGTTCTACTATCTGCCTGAAAGTGCCGTATCAGCTGTACTGCTGCACCTGGCATACCTGTTATACTTACTGTACCACACGCGCCTGCTACACCTGCCATATTAGCCGTACTCTCTGCACTAGCTGACAAGTCTTCACCTGAGGCTGTTCCTGCATGTATCTGTGCCCATGCCTACATCCCTGACCCCTGGGGTCAACTGTAACAGTACCGTATCTCCCTGAGTGGCACCTGCTGGCTACCTTCCAGCTCAAGCCTATCCTCTCCATCATAGGTTTTAGTGAAGACAAGGTGGTCGCTGTTTATTTTGCTTATGGTATGTCAATTGCATATGGATTCACTGATTGAAGCATATCAGATGGCCTACTATACTACCACCAGATGATAGAAGAAGCCTTAGAAAAACAAACAGAAGCTCCTCATGGCACTTCGTTCTTGGGGTACATGCCCCACCTGACGCTTCCCCTAACTTTGCCCTGTCTGTAGGCATATAATAATAATAATAATAATAATAATAATAATAATAATAATAATAATTCATTTGTAAAGCAAGGATATAAATAACATAAGGTTAAACATTACCAATATAGAAAAGGTCCCAAAATATACCTTGTTCATCTCGGAGTCCTCCTGTAAACTTTTGGACTGGCAGGACAATATTGTAGGAAGGAATGATTTTATTTTCAGCACAATGTAAACAAAGGATTTAGGACTTGGAACCAAGTTGAATGGCACTGGAAGAGTCCTTCCTTCCTCAAAGTACGAAAACCAAAGCTTAGCCCTGGCAAATTTCCACTCCACATCAGAGTCATCCTGTAAAAAGCAAAAAACACAAAATGTGAAACTATTAACCCACTGAAAAAAAAATAGACATTTACCTGTACCTGTTTGCTTTTGCTTAGCTTCTTTTACTTCTTTATTTCTGGTTTCTGTACATCTACCTACCTACTTAGCACTTCTTATTTCATCTTTTCTTGGCAAGGGTTGAATGATTTAAGATGAAAACATTGTAAAAATGTAATTATAGTGTTGTCCAAAATGGATGGTAAAAGAAAAAGTGGCAATAGCAATGACTGGGGTAGTGTAAAAAAAAAAAATAGAGCTAAGACCGTGGGAAACACTGGCAGCAACAGAAAGA
Organism: Anomaloglossus baeobatrachus; assembly: GCF_048569485.1. NCBI lineage: Eukaryota > Metazoa > Chordata > Amphibia > Anura > Aromobatidae > Anomaloglossus > Anomaloglossus baeobatrachus. The sequence continues at coordinate 750,951,793 of NC_134354.1, read as the reverse complement.
CCTCTACTACTGGCAATAGTACAAGCAGTAAAACCACTAAACACAGGCCACAATTAGCATCCTTTGCCTGCAAGTGTGTTAGTGTGGAAGAAGTGGAGGGTCTTATGGAATACATAGCATATCACTCCTCTCAAAAGGATGATGTTACATAGTTACATAGTCCATGAAGAAGAAAACCATGGCACATACCATCCAAAATCCAGAAAGTGCTTTATTCCAAATAACGTGCAGGCAAAATAGCGGGAAGAAGAGAGCCTGGTGCAGGCCCCCCAAGGACAACGGCCGTTTTGCACCTTATGTGCTTCTACGGGTTGATTGGACCCGTAGAAGCACATAAGGTGCGAAACGGCCGTCATCCTTGGGGGGCCTGCACCCGCCTCTCTTCTTCCTGCTATTTTACCTGCACATTATTTGGAATAAAGCACTTTCTGGATTTTGGATGGTGTGTGCTGTGGTTTTCTACTTCATGAACTTCTGTTCTGGATATCTCCTCTCCTCATCCACGTGCACCCATTATGTGACGCCCTGGACCCCAGGGGTCACAGAATAACATCATACACACACACCCCCTCCCCTGGTCAGGAACACCCGTCAAACAAAAACCCTTGTTGCCTCCCTCCAGGGTCTGATGTCCACACCAGGTTGGGCGGAGCCAGGCGGTTGTCCCCACCCACCGAGTAGTTCACAGTCCTGGAGACGGGAAAAGACAGGCAGATTGTAGTAGCACTTCAAACCCCCAAGACAACACCACAGAGTCTGCAGCCACGTAGCAAAGTGAGGGCTTATAGTTCACAGGAGGCAAGTGTGACGCCCTGGACAAGCCAGGGGTCACAGGTAATGACATCACCACACCCTACACCCCGGTTAGGCACATCAAAGCTAGACCAGAAACCCTTGTTGCCCCCCCCCCAGGGGCTGATGTCCACACCAGGTTGGGCGGAGCCAGGCGGTTGTCCCCACCCACCGAGTAGTTCACAGTCCTGGAGACGGGAAAAGACAGGCAGATTGTAGTAGAGTGTGGAAGTGAGAGGAGTTGAAGTCTGTGTGTGTCTGGGTTGGAGCCCAGGCACTATCAGCAAGGTCGGCAGACGGTGGTGGCCGTCTGCAGGAGTTAGTGGACGTCTGCGGAACCGTAGGACCTGGATCGAGCGGTGGCCCGCCGGTACCAAACCGGGGAGCGGATTGAAGCTAAGCACCAAGGCAGGGTACTCAGACTCCGACTAGGCTCAGAAGCCGCCGCAACAGTCAAATTCTCTGATTGAGGTCTGGACCTCAGGGGTTCATTCCCAACCAAGTCCCGTCAGAAGGCAACAGCCCAACCCGTCCATATAAGAGCCACCGCCAATGGCCAGAGATCCAAGGGCCAGCGCCTGCGGGCAAAATGGGCTCTCCCAACACGTACAAGCCGGGGAGCGGACCACCCGTGGGAATCCATAGGGGTGAAACACTTACACACAGGTGCAGGGAAAGACAGCCACCATCAACCCGTCCGGGGAGAGTGAAGACACCGCAGCCGACTGCGGGCCCCGTCCATCCAGCCGTTTGGTTTACCAGAGACTCTGTTATTGACTACCTGAGTGAGTACACCAGTGCCATCTGGCACAGCGCTGCACCGTAACGCTGCCCCACTTCCGCGCTGCCTCCCCGCATCGGCACCTGCACCTATCCCCTACTCACCAATCCAACCCACCAACCTGGGCCCCGGGACCAACAGCCCCTACCCACGGAGGGGCCAACACCTCAGCTGCTCCCCAACATCGCTCCCGGGAACCCCCGTCATCAGCAGCGGTGGTGCCCACCATCCCCACAACCCCGAGGGTGGCATCACAACCGACATCCCACCACCAAACCTCCCCTTTTCACTCGTGGGCTAGGAGCCGCTGCTCGAGCCCCCGGGTCCGGCCCCGTGCTCGAGCCACCGAGGAGCAGAAGCACCGGACCCGAGCGCCAGAGATTCCCCAGGCGAGTGGCGTTCCCAAAACCCCTCTCCGCCCGCGACAACTATCATTTCTTCTAAAAGGAGGACTGAGGCTGTTCCAAGCTATTCGGTGTAAGGTATTGCATGATTCAGTGTGGAACCGCTCCTTTTTATTACAATTAGGCTAGGTTCGCACACTGCGTCTTTTTGACGCTGTGTTTTTGTGCGTTTTTGGCCACTAAAAACGCACAAAAACGCACCTGCGTCAAAAAAACGCATCAAAAAACGCATGCGTTTTTGCCGCGATTTGGTGCGTTTTTGGCTGCGTGTTGCTGTGTTTTTGATCTCTGCGTTTTGCTGCGTTTTTCCAATGCATTGCATGAGGGGGAAACGCAGAAAAATGCAGGAAAGAACTGACATGTCCATTTTTTTTTTTTAACTCAAAAACGCAGGTAAAAAAAACAGGTGTGCGGACAGCAAAAATGAAAACTCATAGACTTTGCTGGGGAAGCAAAGTCCTGCAGTTTTAAGGACAAAAACGCACCCGAAAAAACGCGCAAAAACGCCGCGAAAAACGCACTGTGCGCACATAGCCTTACATAGTTAATAGCCTTATACTAAAGCTCCAGACGCAAGGACTAGGGGAAACTATATGCAACTGGGTAAGGAATTGTCTAAAAGATAGGAAACAAAGAGTAGTTATAAATGGAACATTCTCTAAATGGGCCATAGTCAGCAGTGGGGTGCCGCAGGGATCTGTGCTAGGACCAATTCTTTTTAATCTCTTTATTAATGACCTTGTGGATGGGATTGATAGTACAGTGTCAGTCTTTGCTGATGACACCAAACTATGTAGGATATTAAATACTGACCTTGATAGTACAATATTACAAAAAGATCTGGATAAGATGTCAGAATGGGCAGATACTTGGCAAATGAGATTTAAAGGGAAGAACCAATCATCAGGATTTTTGTGTATAAGGTGCAGCCAGTGCAGTACTGGCACTATCATGCACATTGTGTACATACCATCAGGGGGCAGCTCGGGTGTTTAGGCAGTGAAATTCATCTTTATAAAGTTTGAAATTTCGTGCACTTTTTGATTGACGTGTGCACCTCTCTGTTAATGTCCGGGCGGGTTATGCAGGAGTTCCCCGCCCCCCCACCAGCCTGTTCCTCCCTCTCTCCTGATGTCCGGGCGGGTTATGCACGTGTTCCCCGCCCCCCCGCGCCGCCTGTTCCTCCCTCCCTATGGCTGTATGTAAATATCTAATCTTCAGAAACACGGCGCCGGAGTGGGCCTCTGCGCACAGCGCTTATCTCCGGCGCCATGTTTCTGAAGCCCGCATCACACAGCTTGGTGTTAGAGGGCGGCGCATGCGCCCTCGCTCCTTCAGATCCCGTTGTGACCGCAGGAGCGAGCGCGATCACAACAGGACTGCAGAACAGCTGATCGGAGGACGTGATTACCTGCTGCTCCTGTATCGTGCCGCCCCAGGACACCGGGCCAACACACCAGCCGGTGTGACATCGCTGTGGCGCCGCCCTCTCAGACACCAAGTTGTGTAATACGGGGGCTTCAGAAACATGGCGCCGGAGATAAGCGCTATGCGCAGAGGCCCACTCCGGCGCCATGTTTCTGAATATTAGATATTTACATACAGCCAGAGGGAGGGAGGAACTGGCGGCGCGGGGGGGCGGGGAACACGTGCATAACCCGCCCGGACATCAGGAGAGAGGGAGGAACAGGCTGGTGGGGGGGCGGGGAACTCCTGCATAACCCGCCCGGACATTATCTGCAGAGGTGCACACGTCAATCAAAAAGTGCACGAAATTTCAAACTTTATAAAGTTGTATTTCACTAACTAAACACCCGAGCTGCACCCTGATGGTATGTACACACTGTGTATGATAGTGCCAGTACTGCACTGGCTGCAGCTTATACACGAAAATCCTGATGATTGGTTCCCTTTAATGTTGATAAATGTAAAGTAATGCACCTAGGACGGAGTAATCCTATAGCTGCGTATACATTAAATGGAAGTAAACGCGGGACTACAGAACAGGAGAAGGACTTGGGTATTCTCATTACAAATAAGCTGAGCAGCAGCACTCAATGTCAAGCAGCAGCTGCTAAAGCAAACAATATTTTAGGGTGCATAAAAAGAGATTAGATCCCATGATCCCAATATATTGTTACTGTGCCGCCCCGTGCTCGGCGGCAGGCGAGACGCTCAGATCCGGACCTTCAGTGGGTGGCTCGAGGGTCTCCGGACCCGGGGGTCCACGGTCACTCCGATCTAAAAGGGGGTTGGCGGTTTGGGGACGTTGGTGTATGGCCGGAGCCGTGTTTGAGTTTGTGATGCCACCCACGGGTTGTGGTGAAGGTGGACACCACCACTGCGGTTACGGGGCACACGGGGGAGATGTTGTGCAGCAAGTTGTTAACCCCTCCTTGGGTAGGGATGGTGGCCTCGGGACCCGTTGGGGGAGTAGTTGGGCAGTACAGGGAGATGGGCGGCCGGAGGGCACTGATGTACTCACGATTAGTAACACACACAAGTCTCTGGTAAACCAAGGTGATGGTGGTTGGTGCCCGCAGCCGGCTGCAGTCTGGTCCCCCACCCGGTTGGTGGTCTCTGCCTTTCTCCTGCACCGTTTGTGTGATGGTGGACTACCTGCACCTGCAGCGTCAGAAGTCCGCTCCCCGGCTTGTGGTCGCCTAAGGAGCAATTTTCCCGCAGATGCTAGCCTGTGGGATCTCTCTGCTGTGGCGGTGGCTTTCTATCCCCCTCGTTGGGCTGTTGTCTTCAGTTGGGACTTTGAGTGGGACAGAACCTATAGTCCTGGCCACAATCAGTTAATTAGCTAGCCCCCAGTAGCTTCTGGATCTAGCTTCAGGGTCTGAGTACCCCCCTTTGTGCTCCGGTTTCCGAGTCGGTTCCCCGGGTCAGTACCGGCGGGCCACTACCCTGTCCCACTCCACCACGGTTCCACCGAGCTGTCTTCCCGGCTCCTGCAGCCAGAGGCCTCCATCTGCCTCCTAGCCAAAGGTGCCCAGGCTCCTGTCAGTTAGTTGCAAACCTCACACACAGGCCTGCTTCCACTCTGCTTCATCTCCTAAACTCCTCTCCTAAACGCAACTGAACTGTGTTTCCTGCCTCAGGCTCTCTGAACTCCTTGGTGGGCGTGTCCAACAGCCTGGCTCCGCCCCTTGGCGTGTCCATCAAGCACTGAGGGGGGTGACTAGGGTTTTAGTGTTTGGCTGCTGTCACCTTGTTAGGGGACTAGTGTAGTGTGGGGCGCCTATCTGTGACTCCCTGGCCCGGCCTGGGCGTCACACTACCCCTCTATAAATCACTTGTAAGGCCACATCTGGAATATGGGATCCAGTTTTGGGCTCCACATTTTAAAAAGGACATTCAGAGGTTAGAGTCAGTTCAAAGGTGACAACTAGACTACTACAAGGTATGGAGGCCGCCCATATGATGAGAGGTTGGAATAGTTGGACTTGTTTAGCTTAGAAAAAAGACTTCTCAGAGGAGATCTCATTTATATGTATAAATACATGTGTGGTCAATATAAAGGACTGGCACATGACTTATTTCTTCCAAAGATAATACTAAGGACCAGGGGGCACTCACTGCGAGTGGAAGAAAAGCGATTCCGACAGCTAAATAGGAAAGGGTTCTTTACAGTTCGAGCAGTCAGACTGTGGAATGCCGACCACAAGAGGTAGTAATGGCAGATACTATAACAGCTTTTAAAAAAGGGCTGGATGATTTCCTCAGTACACAACATTGTTGGTTCTAAATGACTTAGGGACAAAATGTAGAACTGGTGGAGGAAGGTTGAACTAGATGGACCTAGGTCTTTTTTCCACCTATGTAACTATGTAACTATGTATTTTGTAGATCTTGACATGAAAAAAAAATTACAAAAACATATATAAATACTATGTTTATAATAAAAATGCAATTTAAACAAGGTCTTATTTAACTGCCTTTAGGAATTCTGTACCCTGTAGGTGGCACTGTAATGAAAGGTTTTTTTTCTATACTTGTCACTATGTCACTTGGCTTTGCAGTACGTGTAACCTACTGGGCTTCTTAATTGTAATTTTGACAAAGCACTGTTTTACCTGCTGCAGTTCTGCTACTGATGAGTTCCTGTTATGTAGTCCTAGATATTAATAAGCTCGGGCTTTCTCCAATCCCCAACATTGATTGGCTGCTTTCTGCCTATGCACAGTGTAGGCAGAAAGATGAAAATCAATGACGTTTGATAGCACTAATCAGTAAGAAGACTAGCGGAGCTGTAGCAAATAAAATAATGCTCTTATCAAAACTATAACAAGAAGCCTAATAAGGGACACACGGTGGAATCTGGGTCGCTGCCCCTACATTATGCTGCCTACAGATTGGGCAGCAAAAACCTGGTGAGCAGTTCACTTTAAAAGGAAACCGACAAGTTGGATAATGCTATTAACCGTCAGATATGGGGTTAATCTGCAGGTTTAGCATTGTTAGGAAAGTGTCCGGCCAACTTGCCAAAAGGGCGGCACCTGGGAGAAAATGAACTTTATTCCTCTCAGGAGCCGCCGGCTTCCAGTTATACAGGCAACAGTCACTGCTCACAGTGAGGTGAGTGGCAACTGTAAGCACAACCTGGCACTTTGACAGGGATGTCCTGTCAATCGAAGTGCCGGCGCGTGCTTACAGCCCCCGCTCCCAGCACTGTGAGCAGTGACTGTTGCCGTGCCAATGCGTCTCTCTAACTGAAAGCCAGCGGCTCCCATGAGGAATAAAGTTCATTTTCTCCCAGGTGCCGCACTTTGAGTAATACATGTCCAAATTCCTATATTCAATATTTGCATACCTTAGTGTTTTAGAGTGCAACTGTTTATTTGTTTTCATGTTCCGTATGCACCTGTTCACATTTGTCTGTTAGGAAGTGCCATCAGTTTTTTCATTTTAGATTATAAGGTCATACCTTTTGACTGCCTTTTGAATACCGCACTTTGCATAATACATGTCCAAATTCCTATATTTAGTATTTGCATACATTAGTGTTTCAGAGTGCAACTGTTTATTTGTTTGTTTCATGTTCCATATGCACCTGTTCACATTTGTCTTTTAGGAAGTGCCATCAGTTTTTCATGTTAGATTATAGGGTCATGCCTTCTGACTGAGCACTAGTTTCCCATCAGCTTAAGGCGAATTTTAATTTCCTATTAGCAGGTTCCTGCCTGCCCATAAATTTGAAAGCTTTTTTAGCAAGGCCAGAGGCATTTAGACAGGGACCTAGCAAACGCGATACGCCTTGACGCTGGCTGCTGGGCTCACATAAAAATGGCCTTTTTTATGCACTGTCTCAATTTATTTCCTAAGCAGTAATGTATGTCCATTTTCCTGTATTCATTGTTTGCATACCTTAGCATCTCAGAGTGCAGCTATATATTTGTTAGAGCACTTTCAGTACAGCAGCTGGGCACCTTCCTAACACTAAACCTGCAGATTAACCCTATATCTGCAGCGTAACAGCATTATGCAACATGATAGTTTCCCTTTAAGAGGAACTAAAAATAACTTCAAACGGCCTAACATGTTCATATTGTGATACTAAATCTGAAATTGTTTATTTTGAGCAGTATTTTTTGGATGGGGTGCCTGCGCGCCCAGTTTTGAAGCCTCCCTTTGATAATGGTCGTATTTATTCCTTGATATCTTGCAGACCCTGTTTATGTGACACATCCACTTCCACCTCTTCATCTTTCCACATTCTTGGCAACAAATTGCAGATTCCTATTACCAATGTAGCGTTTTATTTTCTGCTAATTCCTATTGACGCTCGTCCCTTTTGTAGCGTTGTTTTAGGCAGACGCTGATGGAGCTGCAACAGTCGGGAACGACTTCAATGAGTGATGGGTTAAATGTTCCTGGCGGTAAATCACAGGACAGCGGTATTTTTTTTTTCAGACGTTCTGTGTATGTTATAGAGCGCCACCAATTATTTTTAGTTCATTTGAGAAGGTAGCGGAGATAGAAAGTATCTTCTAATGATGTGATCAGTGAGTGCCATTCTCCGCACCGGGGACTGATTAATAATCCCCAAAGTGTTCGGTAAATGACATTTACCTGTCACTTCTTCAGCTGAAGAAAACGGCAAATCGCAAGTGCCGGTGTCATTATATCACATTCAGCGCGGTGAGACAACAGTGTCAGACAGGTTATGGGAACGAATGTGTCTTATGTCTATAACTCGATGAAGGAAGATTAGTTATGAGAAACTTGATAAAGTCTAATAACCTGCTTTAAGGGATCTGGAAACCTTCAGGGACTATTTTTGTTATTTAATTTAATTGCATGTATTTTGGGCTAAATAAAAAAACATTTTTGTATTTGGGTTTCATTAAAAATGTTGCGCTGTTTGGCCATTACAGGCTCAAGGTTTCCCAACATAATTCTTGCTGTAAAATAATTTAAAGGGAATCTGTCAGCAGGTTTTTGCTACCTCATCTGAGAGCAGCATGATGTAGGAAAGGAGATCCTGAATCCAATGATGTATCACTTAGATTACTGGGTGCAGCAGTTCTAACACAATCAGAATTTTTAGATTTCGCCAAAGTAGGGAGAGCTGCTCCCATCGCATGCCCTCTGCAATTGGCTGTGGGCTCAAACCCCATCACATGCCCTCTGCAATTGGCTGTGGGCTCAAACCCCATCACATGCCCTCTGCAATTGGCCCTGGGCTCAAACCCCATCACATGCCCTCTGCAATTGGCTGTGGGCTCAAACCCCATCACATGCCCTCTGCAATTGGCTGTGGGCTCAAAGCCCATCACATGCCCTCTGCAATTGGCTGTGGGCTCAAACCCCATCACATGCCCTCTGCAATTGGCTGTGGGCTCAAACCCCATCATATGCCCTCTGCAATTGGCTGTGGGCTCAAACTACACCACATGCCCTCTGCAATTGGCCATGGGCTTTAAACCTCACCACATGCCCTCTGCAATTGTCCATGGGCTCAAACCTCACCACATGCCCTCTGCAATTGGCCATGGGCTCAAACCTCACCACATGCCCTCTGCAATTGGCCATGGGCTCAAACCTCACCACATGCCCTCTGCAATTGGCTGTGGGCTCAAACCCCATCACATGCCCTCTGCAATTGGCCATGGGCTCAAACCTCACCACATGCCCTCTGCAATTGGTCATGGGCAAAAACCTCACCACATGCCCTCTGCAATTGGTCATGGGCAAAAACCTCACCACATGCCCTCTGCAATTGGCCATGGGCTCAAACCTCACCACATGCCCTCTGCAATTGGCCATGGGCTCAAACCTCACCACATGCCCTCTGCAATTGGCCATGGGCTCAAACCTCACCACATGCCCTCTGTAATTGGCCAAGGGCTTGAACCTCACCACATGCCCTCTGCAATTGGCTGTGGGCTCAAACCCCATCACATGCCCTCTGCAACTGGCTGTGGGCTCAAACCCCATCACATGCCCTCTGCAATTGGCCATGGGCTCAAACCCCATCATATGCTCTCTGCAATTGGCCCAGGGCTCAAACCCCGTCACATGCCCTCTGCAATTGGCCATGGGCCCCAACCCAGTCACATGCCCTTTGCAATTGCCCTATGGGCTTCAACCAAATTACGTCATTTGCAATTGTTTTTTATGCTTCAGCACCATCTCATGCACTCTGCAATTATCCTGTGGGTTTCAACCCAAACACATGCCCTCTGTAATTGTTCTATGGGTTTGGTTCCAACCCCATCACATGCCCTCTGCAATTGTCCCGTAGGCGCCAACCTCATCAAATGTCCTCTGCAGTTGTCCCGTGGGCTCCAACTCCATCACATGCCCTTTGCAATTGGCCATTGGGCTACAGCCCAATCACATGTCCTCTGCAACTGACCATGAGTAATGGGGGACAAAGGTCTTTATCCCCTTTGATAGGTGCATCCTTGCCCCAAGTTTCTATTTAACCCGTCTCATCAAATGCGCTTTGGGTGCTGTAAACCCATTGTTTAGTCGATCATCCAGGCAGCGCATACTTCACCTATAAAGAGCGACACTTCAGGCAGTCTGTCCAGTCTTCCAATGAATCTATATCCAATCACACCCATGCACATCAGCCAATCAAAACCCATATTGCATCCCGTAGTTTAGCCTAAAAATAATATGCTAACAATTCTTTAAGTGTTGGTTCATCCAACAAAAGAAACAAGGAGGTAACGTAAGTCATAGCAAGTCACAATGTCCACGTCTGTTGTAAGAAGAAGGTGGTCAGATTACAGATTTATATCCTATAACAACCGGCTGTATAATACAAGTTAAAAAAATACAAGAATTACCCGCACTTCCTAATCTTCTAGTCTGAAGTGGTGCATACTGAACATAGCTTACATTATCAAAAATAGCAGTTGCACTCAAGTAGAGGGAAGGAGAAAAACAAAGAGATGTATATGGTGAACATTAGAATGAATGTGAAAATACATTACTGCAAAGAAAACATGAAAAATTTTAAATACATTTTTCGGAAAAAAATTAGTTATTTTGCAAATAAAATTGGCCAAGTTTACTCGAGCCCAGTTATCACACCAAGGTATAACTCTCAACTGGGTCCTAATCTAAATTTCTGCCTCTTTTGTGTCATTCTTGACCTCTTTATAAGGGCTAGAGAAGTTGAGAGTTACACCTTGGCGTGGTAACTGGGCTCAAGTGAACCTGGCCAATTTTATTTGCAAAATAACTCTTTTCTTTTCCCAAAAATTTGTTTCAAATTTTTCATGTTTTCTTTGCAGTAATGCATTTTCACATTCCAATGTTCACCATATACACCTGTTTGTTTTTTTCCTTCCGTCTACTTGAGTGCAACTGCTATTTTTCATAATCTATGCTATGTTCAATTTGCACCAGTTCAGACTAGAAGATTAGGAAGTGCCCGCCATTCTTGTATTTTGTATTATGGAATCATGTCCTTTGTCTGCGCACTCCTCCCAGTGACCTCAGGTATTTTAATTTTCCTTTTGCAGGTTCTTCTATACCCCTTATAAAAAGGTCAGGAATAACACGAAAAGAGGCAGAAATTTAGATTAGGACCCAGTTGAGATTTACACCTTGGCGTGGTAACTGGGCTCTAGTAAACCTGGTCAATTTTACTTGCAAAATAGCTAATTTTTTCCCCCAAAATTTTGTTTAATATTTTTCATGTTTTTTTTGCAGTAATGCATTTTCATATTCCAATGTTCACAATATACATCTTTGTTTTTCTCCGTCCCTCTACTTGAGTGCATCTGCTATTTTTGATAATGTATAATATGAGTATTATTTATAGTTTGTGTGCCACGCAGGTCTCACTTACCTCAATCTCTTGGAAGGAGCTGTTGATCATGGCAATCAGCATATTAAGTAGGACAATTACCATAGTAACATTATACACCCCATACAGGACGTAGCCAATATTTTCTATAAATTTGTGTCCGTAGTTGATGACGACTGACTTCACTTCAGAAAGCCCAAATATAGCCCAGAATAAAGTCTTAAAACTTTCTTCAACTCTTAAAAGAAGAAAAAAAATAGAAAATCTTAATCAGGCTATAATCTCTCTGTGCAAAATCAGTAATGTTCAGACCATTGTAATTACAATTTTCTCTGGTCTGCGGTCACGTGCACCGCCGGCCACCAGAAGGTTTTATCATAACGTCACAGGGCTTCTTCATGAGGTTTGTAACGATAATTGACCACATCCTGCCATGTAAGCAGAGCTGTGTATTTTACTGAACAGATGTAACAGGGCAGAATTTATAATTTAAAGAGAAACTCTCACAATCAGAAGAGCGCAGTTTTTTTTTTCTTATTTTATTCTCACTGTTCCACTGAATAATTTTTTTCTTTTGTTGTTTTTAAATCCTTAATACGGTTCCAGATGTATGGGCCTTTTTATTTAGTGCTGATTTTTATGGTGTTTAACAAGGATAATTATGCAGAAGAGTCTGAAGACACGCCCCAGAGGATCCCATGAGCAACGCCCCGTTAGTAAAGACCATAAACACTAGCCGTAAATAAAATCGCCCATATCTCTAGAACTTTATGGTGGATTTACAAGAAAGAAAAAACTTATATAAAATGGTTTAGAGAAAATGGGTTAAATGCTGCGCTAAAAACCACAAATCCAGGACATATGATGAATTCCTTTTCATTTTCACAGGTCAATGCGTTTCAAAGACATCTCCGTCTTCTTCATCAGGACAAACATAAAAGGAACGGCATGTGTGCTTTTTTTCCACAGTTCCTCAGCTAAGAAACAAAAAAACAAAATACTCAGGGGAGCAGCAAAAAAAAAATAAGAATAAAAACAGGCACTTTTTGTGACAGGTCCTCGTTTTCTTCATTTATTCCGGATGCTTCTCTGAATAATCTGTGTTTTGTCGTCCTGAAATCCTTAATACGGTTCCATATGTTCCTTTTTATTTAGTGCTGACTTTTATGGTCTTTAACAAGGGGGCGTTGCTTACAAGGTAATTATGCAGGACAGTCTAAAGACACGCCCCAGAGGATCCTGTGAGAGACGCCCCTTAGTAAAGACCATAAAAACTAGCATAAAATAAAATGTCCCACATCTCAGGAACTGTATGTTGGATTTATAAAAAATAAAAGCCAGAATACTCAGGGGAGCAGCAAGAATAAAATAAGATAAGAATAACAAACGGACACTTTTTGTGACAGATCCTCTTTAACTCCTTGGAGCTGTAGTTTGTGTGCATTATGATTGTTAAAGAGGCATCAAATTAAAGGGTCTAAAAAAATCATGGCTACTTTTTACACAAAAAAATGTTGCACCTTTTCACTGTGTTGCTTTCCAGCCCCATTTACTAAGTCAGTCCTCAGGAGCCACTGACAGGGCATGTTTTCTGGATTATCTTACTATCACACAGGTTATAATTTAATCACCTGCATAGGTGACGATTCCAACACCTGTGCATTACTAAGGAAATCCTGAACACATGCAATGTGGATGACTCCTGAGGACTGGAGTTGGGGAATACTGCACTAGGCAGACCCCCTTGCCTATTAAAGGGGTATTTGTCACGGCCGGGCGGTCGGGCAGACCCAGGAGGTGGATCCACTGGACCGAACTCTCTGAGATGGTGGTAGGGAGTCCGGCAGCTGAAGCACTGATGGGCAGTAGAACAGTCCGTGCAAGTGAAGGCAGCGGAGGAGTCCCAGGGACCACGGAGTCACAGAAGGTGGTCTTGGTGACGTAGCTCAGGTTCGGAGGCCGAGGTGATATCAGGCGGGGTCCGGAACCTCTGGAGCAAGATGACGGGTCACCGCAGGGATCCGGGATGGTACGGACTGTCAGATGGCAGACGGACAGCGTGCGGGGATCAGGACACGGCAGACTGGATGGCGAAGCAGGCACGGCTCTACAAAGAGAGATAGGTGAGTACGAGCACAGTAACACCAGGAGACCTGACTCCTAGCTCAGGGAACACGAAGATCAGGCCCCGCCCCCTTGGACAATGACCCCTTATATACCCTGTACCTGTGCAACCTCATTTCCTGTTAATGGACGCTGGCCCTTTAAGAAAGGGTCAGTGACCGCGCGCGCGCCCTAATGCGCATGCGCGCCGCCCGGGTGCCAGAAGCCAGGGAAGGAGGCTGCGAGGAGGACGCAGGGGAGCCGGCCAGGTCCAGGGAAGCTGTCGGGCGCCGGGATCGGGGGCCCGGAGCCCTGGGACGGACGGAATCCGGTGACTGGGGAGCGGAGAGCGTGGCAGGTGAGCCGGGGGACGGGGGTGAGGACCCGGGGAGCGTGACAGTACCCCCCCCCCCCACGCCCCCCTCCCCGCAACCGGGACATGAAGGCACGGATAAGAGGAGTGCCCACGTTCTCCCTGGGCTCCCAAGACCTATCCTCAGGACCATACCCTTCCCAGTCCACCAGGAAGAACTGTCGACCTCGTACGGTCTTCATGGCCACGATATCCCTTACCGCATAGATGTCATCATCGGCAATAGGAGGAGGGGCCGGACTGGCAGCAGCGGAGAAGGGACCAAGGACAACCGGCTTGAGCAGAGAGACGTGGAAGGAGTTGGGTATCCTCATCGTGGCCGGGAGCTGTAGCTTGTAGGATACCTCATTGATCTTGCTGAGGACCTTAAACGGCCCGATGTAGCGAGGACCCAGCTTGTAGGAAGGTATCTTCAATCGGATGTACTGGGAAGCAAGCCAGACCAGGTCACCAGGAGAGAAACACGGAGGATCCAGACGTCTCTTGTCAGCGTGTTTCTTCATCCGCTGGGAAGCGCGCCCAAGGGACGCTTTGACAGAGTCCCAAATGGTAGCAAAGTCACGAACTGCAGCATCAGCAGCCGGAACATCCGATGAAGGGGATATAGGCAACGGGACGGAGGGTTGAAGTCCGTAAACTACATGGAAGGGAGATTTGGAGGACGACTCACTGATGTGGTGGTTATGTGAGAATTCAGCCCAAGGTAGAAGCGTGGACCAGTCGTCGTGATGGGCGTTGACGTAGTGACGTAAGAAGGAGGTCAAGATTTGATTGACCCTCTCCACTTGGCCATTAGACTGAGGATGGTAAGCAGAAGAAAAGTCCAGAGTCACACCCAGATGTTTGCAGAGCGCCCTCCAGAAGCGGGAGGTAAACTGAGTTCCTCGGTCGGACACGATGTGGGATGGGAAACCATGCAAGCGGAAGATGTGATGTATATAGGCTTCCGCGAGTTCCTGAGCAGAGGGCAGTCCAGCCATAGGGACGAAGTGAGCCATTTTGGAGAACCGGTCCACCACGACCCATATGACTGTGTGTCCAGAGGATAATGGCAAGTCCGTAATAAAATCCATCGCTATGTGTTGCCACGGAATTGTGGGTATCGGCAGAGGCAGAAGACGGCCATAGGGCAGGTGTTTGGGCGTCTTGTTCCTGGCACAAGAGGAGCAGGCAGAGACAAAAGCAGCGACGTCCGTGCGAAGGGATGGCCACCAATAATGGCGTACAATCGCACCCCATGTTCTCTTCTGGCCTGCATGACCGGCTGTTTTCGAGGCATGACCCCAGTGTAACACCTTTTGCCTGTCAGTCTCAGAGACATAGGTCTTTCCGGGCGGTATCTGGGCCAGGGTGACAGGGGCCACCGGAATAATCTTGCTCGGAGGGATGATAGGCTGGGTAGTCTCTTCCTCCTGCTCCATGGGCATGAAAGACCTAGACAAGGCATCCGCACGTACATTCTTGTCTGCGGGTCGGAAATGGAGCTGGAAGTCGAACCTGGCAAAGAATAAGGACCACCTGGCTTGCCGTGGGTTCAGTCGCTGAGCGGACCGTAGGTATTCCAGGTTCTTGTGGTCCGTGTAGATAATCACGGGGTACACTGCTCCTTCCAGGAGGTAGCGCCATTCCTCCAGAGCCAGTTTGACCGCCAATAGTTCTCGGTCACCGATGGTGTAATTACGTTCAGGTGCAGAGAAGCTCTTGGAGAAGAAACCGCATGTAACCATCTTCCCGGAGGAGGACTTTTGCATGAGCACTGCTCCGGCTCCCGAGGAGGAGGCATCCACCTCCAAGGTGAACTGGCGGTTTAACTCCGGACGGTGGAGTACAGGAGCGGAGGCAAATGCTCGCTTCAGTGAGCAAAACGCGGCGTCGGCCGCAGGTGACCAGTCCTTTGGATTAGCCTCCTTTTTGGTCAAAGCGGAGAGAGGAGCAGTCAGGGCAGAGAAGTGAGGGATGAACTGGCGGTAGTAGTTGGCAAATCCCAGGAACCGTTGGATTGCCTTTAGTCCAGAAGGGGGAGGCCAGTTGAGTATGGAGGACACCTTCTTAGGATCCATTTGCAGTCCAGTACCCGAGATGATGTATCCCAGGAAAGGGAGAGAAGACTGCTCAAAGACACACTTCTCATATTTGGCGTATAGACGATTCTCTCTCAGTCGTTGTAGGACCAGCTGGACGTTCTCTCTGTGGGTCTGGAGGTCCGGAGAGTAGATAAGGATGTCATCCAGATACACTACTACACAGACGTAGAGGAGGTCCCGGAAGATGTCGTTCACCAATTCTTGGAAGACTGCTGGTGCATTACATAGGCCGAAGGGCATCACGCAGTATTCATAGTGCCCATCGCGAGTATTAAACGCGGTCTTCCATTCGTCCCCAGAGCGGATACGAACTAGGTTGTAAGCACCCCGAAGATCCAGTTTGGTGAACACACGGGCTCCTCTGAGCCGGTCGAACAATTCGGGGATGAGCGGCAGAGGGTACTTGTTCTTTACGGTGATCTGATTCAGACCCCGGTAGTCGATGCAGGGGCGTAGGTCACCCTCTTTCTTCTTAACGAAGAAGAAGCCCGCTCCCGCAGGAGAGGAGGATCTCCGGATGAATCCCTTAGCCAGGCTCTCTGTGATGTAGGTAGACATGGCCCTGGTTTCGGCTGGGGACAACGGATATATCCGTCCTCGAGGTGGTGTTGTTCCTGGGAGCAGGTCGATGGCACAATCGTAGGGACGGTGTGGCGGAAGTACCTCAGACTCCTTCTTGTCGAAAACGTCTGCGAAGGACCAATAGGCCGAGGGCAGTTCCGGTAGGTTCTCTGGAACCGGAGGTCGTCGGATGTGTGGTATGGACTTCAGACACTTCTCATGACAAGAAGGGCCCCATCGGGTGATTTCGCCAGTACCCCAGCTGACTGAGGGTTCGTGTGTCCGCAACCAGGGAAGTCCCAGCAGGATTTGATGGGACATGTGTGGAAGGACGTAGAGAGAGATGTTCTCGGTGTGCAGGGCACCGATACGTAGTTCGACCGGTCTGGTGACCCAGGAGATGGTATCAGAGAGGGGTCTCCCATCCACAGAGGCTATCACGAGGGGTTTGTCAAGTGGAGTAACAGGCAGCTGGTACTTGTCCACCGTGGCCTGCTGAATGAAATTGCCTGCTGCCCCGGAATCGAGGTATGCCTCAGCCGTGAACCGTGTCTCTCCCGTTGACACTTGCACAGTCCACATAACCGGGTCTGAGAGAGTCCCAGCACCTAGGGTGGCCTCTCCTACCAACCCTAGGCTTTGGAGTTTCCCGGCCTCTCTGGACAGGCGCGTAGCAGGTGTGTGCCCTCTCCGCAGTAAAAGCAGAGGCCCTTGGCGAGCCGCTCTGCTCGACGCTGTTCAGACTGTCGTACTCGGTCAATCTGCATAGGCTCGTGGACGGGAATCCCAGCTGTTGATGACTGAGGTGCGGAGGGCTTCTGGGGAGGTGAGGAATGCCGTACCGGTCGTCTCTCACGAGACAGCTCTTTAGAGCGCTCCTGAAAACGAATGTCCACTCGAGTAGCCAGGGCAATCAGGGCATCTAGGGTGGAGGGCAAGTCACGACCCGCCAACTCATCTTTGATGCGACTCGAGAGTCCCTCCCAGAAGGCGGCTGTCAGGGCCTCATTATTCCACCCGAGTTCAGAAGCCAAAGTGCGGAAACGGATGGCGTATTGGCCCACCGTCAGTGTTCCTTGACGTAGGCGGAGAAGTGATGAAGCAGACGCAGAGGCGCGTCCCGGCTCGTCAAAGGTACTGCGAAAGGCCTGCAGGAACTCTCGAAGGTTCTTGGTCACAGGGTCCTCCTTCTCCCACAAGGGGTTCATCCACGCCAGTGCCTCGCCCTCTAGGTGGGACATTATAAAGGCGACCTTGGCTTGGTCGGAGGCGAATAGATGTGGCAGCTGCGTGAAATGAAGGGAACATTGGTTGATGAAGCCCCTGCAGGTCTTGGGATCTCCAGAATAACGAGGTGGTGAAGCCAACCGGAGTTGGGAAGCACCCGACGAGGCTGCCACTGGTGCGGGAGCCGTGGATTGTCCATTGGAGGACCTGGGTGCCGCAGGCGTCATGGATGCTTGTAACGTGTACAGGCGGGTGTCCACGGAGGTCATAAATTGCAGCATGCGGGTCTGGACTTCACGCTGGCGTTGGAGTTCCTCTTGCAGGGCCAATAGTGCTGCAGCGGGATCCATGGCCTGATCTTACTGTCACGGCCGGGCGGTCGGGCAGACCCAGGAGGTGGATCCACTGGACCGAACTCTCTGAGATGGTGGTAGGGAGTCCGGCAGCTGAAGCACTGATGGGCAGTAGAACAGTCCGTGCAAGTGAAGGCAGCGGAGGAGTCCCAGGGACCACGGAGTCACAGAAGGTGGTCTTGGTGACGTAGCTCAGGTTCGGAGGCCGAGGTGATATCAGGCGGGGTCCGGAACCTCTGGAGCAAGATGACGGGTCACCGCAGGGATCCGGGATGGTACGGACTGTCAGATGGCAGACGGACAGCGTGCGGGGATCAGGACACGGCAGACTGGATGGCGAAGCAGGCACGGCTCTACAAAGAGAGATAGGTGAGTACGAGCACAGTAACACCAGGAGACCTGACTCCTAGCTCAGGGAACACGAAGATCAGGCCCCGCCCCCTTGGACAATGACCCCTTATATACCCTGTACCTGTGCAACCTCATTTCCTGTTAATGGACGCTGGCCCTTTAAGAAAGGGTCAGTGACCGCGCGCGCGCCCTAATGCGCATGCGCGCCGCCCGGGTGCCAGAAGCCAGGGAAGGAGGCTGCGAGGAGGACGCAGGGGAGCCGGCCAGGTCCAGGGAAGCTGTCGGGCGCCGGGATCGGGGGCCCGGAGCCCTGGGACGGACGGAATCCGGTGACTGGGGAGCGGAGAGCGTGGCAGGTGAGCCGGGGGACGGGGGTGAGGACCCGGGGAGCGTGACAGTATTCCTATCTCACAGATCCTATCCCAATATGTAGAAGGTGTAATATAATATTAGCAAATACCTCCAATTACAAATATTGTATAGTTCTCCTAATATAGCTATATATAGCCATGTCTCTTACTTCATGTGCAGGGCATTACAGTATCTTAGATATCCATGGGTACGACCATGAACAACTGTCACTATATGAGTGGACGTAACCATGGATACCTAAGCTGTAATGCCCTGCACATGAGGAAAGAGACATGGTTATATCAAGAGAACTATACTACATTTCCAATTGGAGGTATTTGCTAATATTATTATTATTAGATTAAAAAGTTGTCCTAAGACAGTAGTAAGCGCTTGACCCAAAAGGCTTGCTTATAATTCTGCAGCTGGTTTTTAGGCAAAAACCGCCCCAAAAGTTGCCTGAAAATGTTTAGTGAAATAAAGTTGAGATTTTTTCCATAATTGGAAAATCTCACAAACCAGCGCTGAATAATAAGAGTGAGGATTATTTTAATATTTTATTATTACCAATACTCCTAATCCCTAACAATATGAACAAGATTATTTTCTACAAGTAGTAGATGACAATGGACAAAACATATGCATTTATAAGCACGGTATGACTATAGAGTCGTGGGGCCCCGGCCGGTGGCAACCACGATTATTAATAAAAGTTACTGATGTTATTAGTCCGATTAAAAAAGAGGGTGAATTTCTCAAGGAATAAATAGTTAATAACTGCAGAAAGTTTTTCCAAAGAGGTACTATGACCGTACCAGCCTGTATATAAAGGCAATCTTCCTGCTTAAGGGTGCCTGCACCGAGGTTAATACTTTACTGTTTGTTGGATTTTCACTAACAGCCACGCTGCACTCATTCACGATCCCTGGTTAGGATTGAGTGTACCGCGCTCCTGACAAGGAGTCTAGCGGTAATTAGATCAGTGCACCGGGGGCCCATTACAGATCCCCAGTGTATGTTACCTGACACCGATGCTAACAGAGAGGGCTCCGTGAGATGTGATCCTTGCGTGGAGTAGTTTTTTCTCCTGTCTGGAGAGGGAAAGTTGATGCTGGGTCTCAGTGTACAAAATCCTCAAATCCAGAGTACAGGATGCCGATTAAAGATTACTGAAAAAAACAGGACTGTATTGTCCTGGGTTATAGGCTTCTCCGTGTACCTGCTTGGGCGTTCACCTACCAGTGAACTGACAGGTCCCGTAGTCGGTAAAGAGCAAACAGACAGTTACATCTACTTCACAGCACTGGACTGAGCAAGATCCGACGCGCGTTTCGGGGGCGTTACCAGTCCCCTTCCTCAAGGATAGCTCAGTCACTCCTTTAGGAACTATTTATAGTTAAAAGATAGCTGCGGAATTCCACAGAAAACAATGCAACACCTACACACAAAAAAAAACAAATAAAATCACATGCAAAATTTATATATAGACCGTATTACATGACATATTTAATGCAGAGATTTTTTAGGGAGAATTCCTCCAAATAATTTTTTCAAAGAATTTTTGAAAAAAAAACCATCAAGATCATAATATAAATATTTAATTAACCAAAGAATTCTAAAATTAGCTCTTCCTACCCATAAGTCATAAAAACTTTTTAGTGAGGTATATATAGCAACACATAGATACTAAGAAAAATTCAAAAATATGTCCGAATATCTTATATAAAAGTATAAAAGTATGACTATAAAAGGCTAAAAAGCTCCCTGTGTTTAATGGAAAAAGTTTTTTTGGTTAATATTTTTACTTTTTTATATAATTGTTTTTCAATTACTTTTTATTTTTTAATTTTTTAATTTATTGATTCTTTATTCTTATTTTTTGTTGTTTTTTTATTTATACTATTTTTCCATCTGTAATTCTTTCATCTACAGTTTATAAATTGAAAATTTTCCTTTTCATAAAAAATTACTTTAGTTTATAAAAACCTATAAAAAGTGAATTAAAAATAGATGGGAAAAAATATATATGTATATATACGGTATATATGTATATAGGGGAAAAGTAAAAATAGGCTAAGACCCATAGACACATACACATATACACACACATAAATGCATATGTACATAAATATATCTACATAGGCAAAGGAAGGTGCATACATATAGGGACACATATATGAGTTACTCAGTCAAAGGCAAAGAGCTCAATGTCATTGTTAAGTCCATTTGGTCTCAATGTGTTCAACTCAAAAATCCATTGGCTCTCAGCCCTTGACATTTTTCTGATAAAGTCACCTCCCCTCCAATCTCTCATTACCCTTTGTATGCCCCAAACTTGAGAACCTCTAAATGAGTCCCCATGCTTCAACAGATAGTGTTTAGATAACGGGTGTTTAGTACATTTATTTTTTATATTTCTGATATGCTCACCCACTCTTCTGCATAGGGGTCTGATTGTTCTCCCAACATATCTCTTTTGGCAAGGGCATTGAATACAATAAATAACACCTTTGGTATGACAGGTAATCAAATCATTAATAGGAATCTCCTCCTGTCCTTTCAAAAAGTTTTTCCGTGTAGTATTTTTTGTATTCCTACATACAGTACATTTTTTACATGGGAAATAACCTTTCAAGTTGTTACAGTACAACCAACGGATACTAATAGCTATATCTCACTAACCAGCTGTCACTTACCCAGTTGGCTCCTCAATGTTCCAAAAAGCCAATATATTAGGTCCTATAGGAATTGTAGCAGGATGAAGGATTTCGAATTGGAAGCTGCTTCACTAACTAATAAATTTGTGGAAAAGGGGTATGAGGAGAAGTTTTTGGAGGATGTATATCAACAAACTAAACTCATTGAGAGAGGAAAAATTTACTCCAGGACAAATCTACTGTCTGTATGCCTCATGAAAAAGATGAATTAAATATACCAATAATATTGCAATATACAGCACAAACAAAGGTTCTAAAAAATATTGTTAGAAAATATTGGAACCTCCTTAAGGAGGACAAAATAATTGGTGACTTGTTGCCCCCCTTTCCAAAGTTTGTTTATAGAAAGGCTAACAATTTGGGTAACTTGGTGGCACCAACCATACAAAAGGGTAAGAAAAAACCCTCTGGCCATGGAGGTATATGCAACTTGAAAGGTTATTTCCCATGTAAAAAATGTACTGTATGTAGGAATACAAAAAATACTACACGGAAAAACTTTTTGAAAGGACAGGAGGAGATTCCTATTAATGATTTGATTACCTGTCATACCAAAGGTGTTATTTATTGTATTCAATGCCCTTGCCAAAAGAGATATGTTGGGAGAACAATCAGACCCCTATGCAGAAGAGTGGGTGAGCATATCAGAAATATAAAAAATAAATGTACTAAACACCCATTATCTAAACACTATCTGTTGACACATGGGGGCTCATTTAGAGGTTCTCAAGTTTGGGGCATACAAAGGGTAATGAGAGATTGGAGGGGAGGTGACTTTATCAGAAAAATGTCAAGGGCTGAGAGCCAATGGATTTTTGAGTTGAACACATTGAAACCGAATGGACTTAACAATGACATTGAGCTCTTTGCCTTTGACTGAGTAACTCATATATGTGTCCCTATATGTATGCACCTTCCTTTGCCTATGTAGATATATTTATGTACATATGCTTTTGTGTGTGTATATGTGTATGTGTATGTGTCTATGGGTCTTAGCCTATTTTTACTTTTCCCTATATACATATATATATATATACATATATATTTTTTCTCATCTATTTTTAATTCACTTTTTATAGGTTTTTATAAACTAAAGTAATTTTTTATGAAAAGGAAAATTTTAAATTTATAAACTGTAGATGAAAGAATTACAGATGGAAAAATAGTATAAATAAAAAAACAACAAAAAATAAGAATAAAGAATCAATAAATTAAAAAATTTAAAAAAATTAAAAAATAAAAAGTAATTGAAAAACAATTATATAAAAAAGTAAAAATATTAACCAAAAAACTTTTTCCATTAAACACAGGGAGCTTTTTAGCCTTTTATAGTCATACTTTTATAGTTTTATATAAGATATTCGGACATATTTTTGAATTTTTCTTAGTATCTATGTGTTGCTATATATACCTCACTAAAACGTTTTTATGAATTATGGGTAGGAAGAGCTAATTTTAGAATTCTTTGGTTAATTAAATATTTATATTATGATCTTGATGGGTTTTTTTTCAAAAATTCTTTGAAAAAATGATTTGGAGGAATTCTCCCTAAAAATTGTCTGCATTAAATATGTCATGTAATACGGTCTATATATGAATTTTGCATGTGATTTTATTTGTTTTTTTTGTGTGTAGGTGTTGCATTGTTTTCTGTGGAATTCCACAGCTATCTTTTAACTATAAATAGTTCCTAAAGGAGTGACTGAGCTATCCTTGAGGAAGGGGACCGGTAACGCCCCCGAAACGCGCGTCGGATCTTGCTCAGTCCAGTGCTGTGAAGTAGACGTAACTGTCTGTTTGCTCTTTACCGACTACGGGACCTGTCGGTTCACTGGCAGGTGAACGCCCAAGCAGGTACACGGAGAAGCCTATAACCCAGGACAATACAGTCCTGTTTTTTTCAGTAACCTTTAATAGGCAACCTGTACTCTGGATTTGAGGATTTTGTACACTGAGACCCAGCATCAACTTTTCCTCTCCAGACAGGAGAAAAAACTACTCCACGCAAGGACCACATCTCACGGAGCCCTCTCTGTTAGCATCGGTGTCAGGTAACATACACTGGGGATCTGTAACGGGCCCCCGGTGCACTGATCTAATTACCGCTAGACTCCTTGTCAGGAGCGCGGTACACTCAATCCTAACCAGGGATCGTGAATGAGTGCAGCGTGGCTGTTAGTGAAAATCCAACAAACAGTAAAGTATTAACTTCGGTGCAGGCACCCTTAAGCAGGAAGATTGCCTTTATATGCAGGCTGGTATGGTCATAGTACCTCTTTGGAAAAACTTTCTGCAGTTATTAACTATTTATTCCTTGAGAAATTTACCCTCTTTTTTAATCGGACTAATAACATCAGTAACTTTTATTAATAATCGTGGTTGCCACCGGCCGGGGCCCCACGACTCTATAGTCATACCGTGCTTATAAATGCATATGTTTTGTCCATTGTCATCTACTACTTGTAGAAAATAATCTTGTTCATATTGTTAGGGATTAGGAGTATTGGTAATAATAAAATATTAAAATAATCCTCACTCTTATTATTCAGCGCTGGTTTGTGAGATTTTCCAATTATGGAAAGAATCTCAACTTTATTTCACTATTATTATTATGACACCTACTACATATTGGGATGGGATATTGGAGGTTAAAATACCCCTTTAAATCCTTTTTGCCAATTGATCTGGGAAGGAGTCCACATATGGAAAGCTAAGTGCCCTCCACACACGGCAGATACTCTTAAATAGGCTGCATCTGAGATCCGGCCATTAGTATTAACCATGTAAATGCCACTGTCAATCTCTGACAACAGCATTTACAGGGTGGGCCATAAGTATGGATACACCCTGATAAAAAAGAGTAAAGTTGAATTAAAAATGGCGGCTTTGCAGATGGCCGCCATGGGCGTCACCCGTCCTCAAATGTTTTGCCCCTTCCATGTACAAACGGTAAGGCGATATCCATACTAATGGCCCACCCAAGGTGTATCCATACTTATGGCCCACTTTGTATAGGGAACGCGCGCTTGTGCTAGCACACATTGACCCTCCGCAACCCATGGGTATAAATGACATCCAGTGGTCTACTAAAGACCCCGCATTGCTGTCACCTCGGTCGTCCTGTGAAGCTCAGCCATAAGCCGAGCTCCATAGGAGACAGAGATTTTCACTATATACTGCAATACTGTGGTAGTGGAGTATATAGTACGAGCGATCAAATACATATTCAAGTCGACTAATAAATAATGTAAAAAACTAAAGAAATACATTTTAAAAAAATGAAAAACATCTAAAATTTCCAATCACTTCTCTTTTCATCCTTAAAAAAATAAAGAAAGGAATAAATAAATATATTTGGTAACGTCATGTTCATAAAAGTACAATCTATTTAAATATGGTAGTGATTATGTACCAAGAGTTTAAAGTTTAAAACACAAAGGGGTCGAATAACGCTCCTGTCTATGAGAAAATCTGTCTTTGTTGCCCATGGTAACCAATCACAGCCCGGCTTTCATTTCATATTTTGCTTTTGACAAATGAAAGCTGTGTTGTGATTGGTTGCTATGGGCAACAGACAGATTTCCATATATCTTACATTATGCTTATTGAGTTGTCGAATAAGAAGTAACAGGGTAACGATCAATTAAACGCAGAAAGTAATAAAACACATAAACCCTTACGTGGTGAAGGCATCATTCTGCTTGGCTCCCAGATAGTAAGAGTAGAGGTTAAACATTCCAATCATGAAGGCCACAAACACCATGATGAAGATCACCATGAACTTGAAAATGTCCTTCACCGTCCTTCCCAGCGAGATCTGTAAAGGCCCAAAGCTTTCGTTGGCCGGAAGAATATAGGCGATCCGGGAGAAGCTCAAAACAACAGCAATCGCGTACAAGCCCTCAGAGATGATTTGGGGATCTGACGGCAGCCATTTTATTCTAGCTAGGAAGAAAAATGGCAAAAATCATTATATAAAGGAAAACAATCGTATCCGGAAGATTACGATATCTTCACAGGTCACCAATGTGAAACGCTTCAGCTCTTGAATGTATTGATAAAGGATTTATTATGCTCTAGATAGATCTGCAATATTTTTGTACAAAAAAATGTATAATGAATATGATGATCTGCACGCCAACGGAAGCTTTTTGGTTCTGGAGTAAGAAGTCCAAAATATTTTTATGATTATGCGTTTTTACAGGGTTTAGGCTGGGTTCACGGAGGGTTTTCTCCTATGGCTAATCAGTGGTGGGGGCAAAGTTACACAGAGGAGTGCATGCTCCTGCTGATAAAACACTGATTTTATTGGCATAACAGCATACAGACTTGTAAGTGACACATCTCTGGAATCAGGGTATCAGCTGGGTTCACCAAGTATTTTCTCCTACAGCTAATCAGTGGTGGGTGGCGAGGTTCCACAGAAGATGCATGAGACACCTAGTCCTGGAGTGATAATCTCCTGCTGATAAAATACTGATTTTATTGAAATAGCAACACATAGCTGGAATCAGGGTCTCAGCTGGGTTCACAGAGTGTTTTCTCCTAGGTCAGTGTCTCCATTGGGGCTAACGTTCAAACCCGAACAAAACGTGATTCGGGTCTATGCACTGGCGTGGCCATTGACTACCATGATGATGACGGAGTCACAATGTGCTCTTTTGCACATCATATTCGGCTATATATATGGGTCAAGGGGTTCAGATCCAGTCTGGCACCTGTTACTCGTCACCGGACCGGTATGGAGGTCTGGGATGTCACGGTGGCCTGTCCGGTTTCGTGCTCCGAGGTGTCCACAATAAAAGGGGAAAGTTAGGAGGTTGTTGTCGTGACGCCACCTGTGGTACGCAGCCAGGGAATTAGCCGCCGCTGTTGTCTCCGTTTTCAGGGGCGGATGGTAGTAGCAGCAAAGATGGTTTTGCTCCCCACAGCTGGAGTGGGCCCCCGGGGAGGATGATGAGGGCTGTAGTGGTGGCGGCGGTCATTGGCATTGGGGCGATATCGCCGGTAATAAGGGTCCGAGTCAGCTGCTGCAGTTCCAGGTTGTTTTACTCACTGTTATGCCGCGCACTCGGGTAGTACCGCTCACCCGCTGTGATGGGCCCCGTTGAACTCGGATAAGTTGGAAGAAGCCCCCGGTGTTTGGAAATTATCCTTTCTAAGAGTTTCCCCTCCAGTAGTGAGGAACCTGGGTCGAGCATTCCGCTCCAAGCCACAGGCCTAGTGAAAGAAGAAAAAGGAAGAAGGTGGTGGTGTGTCGCCAGAACTGGTGTCCCGGGTAGACTGACTGAAGATTGTATGAGTTGCTCCTACTTCTACCCCAAGTGGACAACGCCCCCCAGGTGACTGGCTTCAGTGATCGGGAAAGTCCCATGCATCGTGATGGCCGCCCCCCTATCTACCCTGGGCCACCCCCCAGTGGGAAGGCTCCTGATTGTATGTAAAATGTGAATGTGGAACACCGGTGATTAACCCCCTCCTTACCCAAGGCGAATACCACACCTTAAATAAGGTACAATACTCTGTGGTGACTGGAGCCGCAGGGGCGCCACATATATGTCTATTGTAACAAGCCCTAGTGCACATACTCGACTTCCACAGCACCCTTTCCTTATGGGGTGGCTGAGTGCTTCCCTTGGCTCTTTCCTCCAGCCCTATAGTGAAGGAATAGAGTGGTAGGCAGCCATCCGACCTGCTGATTATTTATGTAACAAAGACAAATATGCCCCATTGGGGATACATTTCACCCATCTTCCAATCAGTGCGGGTCCCTATGGTCCAACACCACTCAATTAAAAAGTTATCTCCTATCATGTGGATATGTGATAACATCTTTTCACTGGATAACTACTTTAAAGGGGTTGTCCACTATCCCTGAACTATGCACAGCTCAGCATTCTGAGCACTGCTAGGTCTGCAGCATAAAAAACTGGTTCTTGTGTGGGTAGCATATTTATGTTATCATTAAAGGGATTGTCCACAACTTGGACAACCCCTTCTGATTCCCCTTATTCACCCACGTAAAAATAAATAAGCCTATACTCCCCTCCAGTGCCGGAGGTGTTACAGGGATGTCTGAAGCCGAGTTCCCGAGGTCCACATGACATTATTGTAACACACTAGCCCTGTGACCAATTAATGTTGACTTCCTTCTCCCCACCTTCGGAGGTTTGATCAGGAAGTCAGCGCTGCACTCACATCCTGCTCAAATGTCTGAAGGTGGGGAGACAGACGCCAGGCGCCGATTGGTCGCCTTTGCCATTGTGTCATAACAATGTCACATATGTCCCAGAAACACGGCTTCAGACATTGTTAGAAATGCGCCGCCACTGCGTAGATGAGTATAGGCTTATTTATTTTTACGGAGGCGAAGAAGTGTACTCAGAAGGGATTGTCCAAGTTGTGGTCAACCCCTTTAATGATAACATAAATATGCTACCCATACAGGAACCATTTTTTTTCTGCTGCAAATCTAACAGTGCTCAGAATACTGAGCTGTGTATAGCCCCGCCCACACCACTGATTGGCAGCTTTCTGTGTCCACTTTACATTAACAGAAAGCTGCTAATCAGTGGTGGAGGAGGGGTTTTACAGAGGGAGCATGAGACACCTAGTCCTGTAGTGATAATCTCCTGCTGTTAAAACACTGATATTATTGAAATAACAGCACACAGCCTTGTAAGTGACACATCCCAGGAATCAGGGTCTCAGCCCCTACATCATGCTGTTCTCAGATTACATAGCGAAAAAACTGCCTACAGATTCCCTTTAAATAAGGACTTATTAGCATTAAATGGGCTGTGCCTATTACCAAAATT
Source organism: Anomaloglossus baeobatrachus (assembly GCF_048569485.1). Taxonomy (NCBI): domain Eukaryota; kingdom Metazoa; phylum Chordata; class Amphibia; order Anura; family Aromobatidae; genus Anomaloglossus; species Anomaloglossus baeobatrachus. The sequence goes on along the minus strand of NC_134354.1, from coordinate 750,923,604 downwards.
AACTAAGTTCTCTTTAGTGCTGTCAGAATTAAAAAAAAAAAAAGGGAATTGGTCACAAAAAATTAACAGACGAGTTCCCATTAAATGATGCCATTATTTTAGCATTAAATAAATTTCAGCACTGAATGGCTACAATAATTGCACGGTATATGGCTGTTTTAATTGAGCACTAAATGGAGCTATTACTTAAGCACAATATGACAGGATTGAGTAGCGTTTTTTGGGACTCCAAGTAGGCATTTATGCCTGAATTTGGAATTATTGGCCACATAGTATCTGAATTCTCCTCCGTGCACATGCAATATATTACATTTTCCTCCTTTATTCACAATCTATTTGCATTCAGAAACTATTTTAGAGTATTCACAAGCCAACTGATTGCCTTTGAAACAGCAGAAAATAAACCCAAATTTACTGTCAGCCGTTCACTTCTCTTCCTTTGGAAGAATCACTGAAGGAAAGATTACATCTTTAAAGCCTTTTTACGATTTTGTGTTACTCGAAGCCGGGATAATAGATGCTGATGCTTATTTCAATGCACACAAGTAGCTAAATCTTAGAAAATAATAAAGATTACCTTAAAAAAATAACCAAAATGTGCAAGTATTGTATAATGGCATGCCCCTTCCTTAATGCGGAGGTCACATCTAAGTGAGTGATGACTCACGGCTAGGATGGACAATCACTTAAAGGGAAACCTGTTAGCGCATTTTTTATATATGGAAGTCCCACAGTAAAAAAAACCCCTTTTTTTTCGTATGGATTCAATGTGGCAGTCATGGGAAATCTAATGTAAAATCCATATGCAAATCATGGAGGAAGTGCACTGGGGGCGTGTCAGTGCATTGGGGCGTGTCAGTGCATCGGGGGCATGTCAGTGCATTGGGGGCGTGTCAGTGCATTGAGGCATGTGAGTGCATTGGGGGCATGTGAGTGCATTGGGGTGTGTCAGTGCATTGGGGGCATGTTAGTGCATCGGAGCGTGTCAGTGCATTGGGGCGTGTCAGTGCATTGGGGGCATCTCAGTGCATTGGGGGCGTGTCAGTGCATTGGGGCGTGTCAGTGAATTGGGGCGTGTCAGTGCATTGGGGCGTGTCAGTGCATTGGGGCGTGTCAGTGCATTGGGGCGTGTCAGTGCATTGGGGTGTCTCAGTGCATTGGGGGCATGCCAGTGCATGGGGGGCTTGTCAGTGCATGGGGGGCGTGTCAGTGCATCGGGGCGTGTCAGTGCATCGGGGCGAGTCAGTGCATTGGGGGCATCTCAGTGCATTGGAGGCATGTCAGTGCAATTGGAGGCATGTCAGTGCATTGGGGTGTGTCAGCGCATTGGGGCGTGTCAGTGCATTGGAACGTGTCAGTGCGTTGGGGGGATTTCAGTGCATTGGGGCATGTCAGTGCATTGGGGGCATGTCAGTGCATTGGGGGCATGTCAGTGCATTGGGGCGTGTCAGTGCATTGGGGACATGTCAGTGCATTGGGGACATGTCGGTGCATTGGGGGCATGTCAGTGCATTGGGGCGTGTCAGTGCATTGGGGACATGTCAGTGCATTGGGGCGTGTCAGTGCATGGGGCATGTCGGTGCATTGGGGGCATGTCAGTGCATTCGGGCGTATCAGTGCATTGGGGGCATGTCAGTGCATTGGGGGCATGTCAGTGCATTGGGGCGTGTCAGTGCATTGGGGACATGTCAGTGCATTGGGGCGTGTCAGTGCATGGGGCATGTCGGTGCATTGGGGGCATGTCAGTGCATTGGGGCGTGTCAGTGCATTGGGGGCATGTCAGTGCATTGGGGCATGTCAGTGCATTGGGGGCGTGTCAGTGCATTGGGGGCATGTCAGTGCATTGGGGCGTGTCAGTGCATTGGGGGCATGTCAGTGCATTGGGGCATGTCAGTGCATTGGGGCGTGTCAGTGTGCATTGGGGGCATGTCAGTGCATTGGGGCGTGTCAGTGCATGGGGCATGTCGGTGCATTGGGGGCATGTCAGTGCATTGGGGCGTGTCAGTGCATTGGGGGCATGTCAGTGCATTGGGGCATGTCAGTGCATTGGGGGCGTGTCAGTGGATTGGGGGCGTGTCAGTGCATTGGGGGCGTGTCAGTGCACTTGGTTGCTTTTTCCAAATGCATGGACACATCCTTGGTGCACAGCCAGTACATACTGGCTTCTCAATACTGACACATAATAGGTCTACGAAAAAAGGTGTAATTTTGAGTTGATTTGGCCAATAGCAATAGACAAATGACCAAAAAACAGTTTAAGTAGGTGCAAACCCGATGCCACGGATGTCTCCCTGTTTTTGGAGATTAGTGGCATCTTGAGTACTGAAGCCCCTTATCTCTATCTGGGACTCTGCATTTAAATGAGATTTCGTTTCCTTTAGTACCTAAACGGTTAATATCATTTTGTTGCTGGCAGCTTCCCCGGTAGTCTCTAGCTGAGTGCTTCAGGTGCAATAACCTTGTCGTCACTGCCGTCAGGTTTAAATAGAGGTGTTACCCAGCAATCCCTGCTGAAGATACAAATCCATTTGTATACTTGCCCCCTTGGTGGAAGGAGCTGAGTTGAAGTGTTCCAGAAGCCGGACCTTTTCCTTTTGTGTTGCGGTATTTTTTCTGTTTGTTTTCCTTCTCTTGTGTTTCTGTACTGTAGTGGCAAGTCTAGTGAACTCGTTAGCCTTCTCACTAGGCAGGGGGTGAGTTTAGGGCCTGCTCAAGGCCCAAGGTATCCTGCTTGCTGACAGGTTGAAAGAACCTGTATAGGGACGCCCGGGAGCTCAGGAGTCAGCTTGAGGGGAGTTCAAGAGGTGCCACCTCACCCTTCTCCCTAGCAGCAGGGACCTCCATTGTATTGTATTCCAGGAGTCCCCCCTTGCTTGTGGCATTGTTTTGGTATTTTTTCCTAGCGCGTCAGACTGTTTTTCGGTCTGAACGCACTCGTTACACTCGTAGCGTGACACCCAACTATCCACAATTACACAATAATTCGGAAGTCCCAGAGAGGAGGCCAAATTAAATAGCATAGATATAAACAATTTCTTCAAGGGAGTAAACAGTGGCACTCACCAGTTTCATTTATCTTCTTTATTGACATCATCAATTTTACAAGCATATTTTGGGAGAGAGTGCTGGACTCCTGAGGCACCGACTGTTTCGCTTACACTTATGCTTCATCAGGCCTATGATACATCTTGCATGTGAGGCCCATAGTAGCAGAGGAGTATGCAAAATGGCCAATGCCTCATGGGTTCAGCACCCTCTTCCACTACAAAGTTGCACAAATTGAAACTGGTGAGTGCCACTGTTTATTCTCTTGGACGAATTAATTATTAGATTTCATGCACCATTACAGCCATTACTGCTATTTCCATATGTACAAATGTGCTAACAAGTTCCTGTCCAACCTCTTGGACCCCACTAATCCGGAGACTAAAGACGTCTGTATGACGCCCCTGAACTAGTCAGGGTGTCACAGGGTACTACATCCCTTTCCTCCTGGTGCAGGGCTCAACCCCCCATGGTTCTGGGATCCTAACCTTTGGTATTGCTCCATCAGCATGCAAATCCTAGTCACACCTCACACCACACCCTGTCAGGCACACCAGTGGGTGGTGTAGCTGGAACAGGGCCACCCGCCCAGGGGTCAGGCATACTGGTGGGAGGGAGGAAGTCAGAGAGAGGAAGTGGAGAGCAAAGCTTAGTCAGTGTAGTAGTAGCTCTCAAAGAGTGAGAAGCTAGGGGGAGTTGGAGCTCCCTGGGAGACGTTGGCTAGGTTGCAGACGGTGGTCTGGGACCAAAGGAGTCGGACACCCGATCGCAGGGTATTGGAGAAAGGTGCCAGGCTTAGTTTTGGGGAATGGTTGGCACCAGAGTACCTAATAACCGAACCGGTACTGAGCACAGCGGGGTACTGGACCCTAGGTCAGGGGGTAGCTTCACGCAACCTGATAATTAACCTATGGATGATAGTCTCTTTATGAACTTTCCCCAAGAGCTCAGAGATTGAAGGCATCAATACAAACAGGGGGATAGGGCTTTCCAGCTTATGCGACCCACTGAAATCCCAAGTGTCAGCCATCAAGAGCACAGCTTCCTTACTTAACAGTGGGGAGCGGGACTCCGACAGCTTCAAGCAGAGGGGTCACTCAGAACATCTAAAATACAGTGCATGGAGGCAAGGTACAGACCATCAGCAATATCAAAGGGAGCAGACTCCCGGACGAGTTCCCCTGAAGTGGCAGCGGCACCCAGAGACTTGGTTTACCTTTGTGTCAGATTCTGCTTTGTGGTCGCATCACTACCAACACTGCTTGAGTGAGTATGCTGTCCTCCCCTGCTTCCAACCTGCGCCACGCTCCCCTACACCACCTCCACCATCCAGAATCCCGGGGCTTCCCCTACCCGTGGAGGGAACGTCATCTGGCTGCCCCATTCCATCTCCCCCGGGTACTCCCATCAGCAGCGGCGGTACTCCCCTTACCGTGAACCACGGGTGGCGTCACAAACTCTTATCCCCTGTAAATACCCCCTTTGCATTTGAAGTGGCCGCGAGCCCTCGGGTCCGGAGACCCTCGAGCCACAGCAGACCTCGGATCCGAGCGGTTCGACCGCTGCAGGAGCAGCACACCTGCTTCTTCATTTTTCCCTACACAGCCGTGGGGAATATAATCAATAGAGTCGCGCTGCAGAAGGAGGTTGGGGATACGCCTTTGCAGAGGACAATCAATTAGGCAATGATGTGGGCCTTTAATTCTCAAGCTTGAGGTCCTAGAGGTCAATCCCCCATTGATCGGTAAGTGATGTCAATTGTCCCAAGTTTTGGATGATGTGGTCCTTTAATTCTCAAGCTTTGAGGGTCCTAGACGTCAGTCCTCCAGTGATCATCAGGTGATGCCAGTTGCTCCAAGTTTTTGGAACTGTCCCACCAAATTTTCATTTAAAGAAAACCAAGAAAATTCGCTCACCCATCTATAGATACACCTGGTCCGTATGGGTGTGCATCGAATGGAGCTGCCCAGGTTCGGGCTTCAATTAGGCAGATGAAGAGAAAAAGATCCTCCAGTGTCCAAGTCCATTAAAAATATGTTTATTGAAAAATGTGGTAATTAGAGTTGAGCGCGGTTCGTGGTTCGTGGTTCTCCAGTTCGCGGCTCGAGTGATTTTGGGGCATGTTCTAGATCGAACTAGAACTCGAGCTTTTTGCAAAAGCTCGGTAGTTCTAGAAACGTTCGAGAACGGTTCTAGCAGCCAAAAAACAGCTAAATCATAGCTTGGTTTCTGCTGTAATAGTGTAAGTCACTCTGTGAATCAAACTATTATCACATTTCAGTGTATAGTGTGCGTGAACAGCGCCTTCAGATCACTGCTGTTTCTATAATGGCGATCGCCATTTTTTTTTTTTTTTTTTCTTGTCTTCCTTCCCTAAGCGCGCGCGTCTTGTGGGGCGGGCCAGCATGTCAGCCAATCCCAGACACACACACAGCTAAGTGGACTTTGAGCCAGAGAAGCAACGGCATGTGTGATAGGATCTGCATGTCACATGTCCCTGCATTATAAAACCGGACATTTTCTTCACGGACGCCATTATCTGCCTTCTGCGTCTTTGGTGTCAGACATCACTGTCGCAGCTCCGTCTTCCTGAGTCCTATAGCCGATACAGCTGTATGCGCTGCATACACAGCGTTAGACAGCTTAGGGAGAGCACTTTATAGCAGTCCTTTTAAGGGCTCCAACCGGCAGGGTCAGAGAGCCATAGGTGACAGGTCCTGCAAACAGCAACAGCGTCTGTGTAGCCCAGGTCAGGGATTTCCTACCTGCATTTCACCATTAGGAGGGAATAGAAAGGCAGTCTTCCATTCCTCTACCCAGAGCACCACAATCCTGCCACTGTACCCTCTTGTCCTCTGCACACTCCAACTGATAACTAAGCCATTATACTAGCAAACACTCAGTGTACCTAGTGGCATCCTATACGTGGCTATTGGACTTTGCTATAGTCCCACTAGTGCAAAGACATTTGCAGAGCGCGTCTGCCTGCATTGCACACTACAACTCATTCTAACCAAGCCATTATACTAGCAAACACTCAGTGTACCTAGTGGCATCCTATACGTGGCTATTGGACTTTGCTATAGTCCCACTAGTGCAAAGACATTTGCAGAGCGCGTCTGCCTGCGTTGCACACTACAACTCATTCTAACCAAGCCATTATACTAGCAAACACTCAGTGTACCTAGTGGCATCCTATACGTGGCTATTGGACTTTGCTATAGTCCCACTAGTGCAAAGACATTTGCAGAGCGCGTCTGCCTGCGTTGCACACTACAACTCATTCTAACCAAGCCATTATACTAGCAAACACTCAGTGTACCTAGTGGCATCCTATACGTGGCTATTGGACTTTGCTATAGTCCCACTAGTGCAAAGACATTTGCAGAGCGCGTCTGCCTGCGTTGCACACTACAACTCATTCTAACCAAGCCATTATACTAGCAAACACTCAGTGTACCTAGTGGCATCCTATACGTGGCTATTGGACTTTGCTATAGTCCCACTAGTGCAAAGACATTTGCAGAGCGCGTCTGCCTGCGTTGCACACTACAACTCATTCTAACCAAGCCATTATACTAGCAAACACTCAGTGTACCTAGTGGCATCCTATACGTGGCTATTGGACTTTGCTATAGTCCCACTAGTGCAAAGACATTTGCAGAGCGCGTCTGCCTGCGTTGCACACTACAACTCATTCTAACCAAGCCATTATACTAGCAAACACTCAGTGTACCTAGTGGCATCCTATACGTGGCTATTGGACTTTGCTATAGTCCCACTAGTGCAAAGACATTTGCAGAGCGCGTCTGCCTGCGTTGCACACTACAACTCATTCTAACCAAGCCATTATACTAGCAAACACTCAGTGTACCTAGTGGCATCCTATACGTGGCTATTGGACTTTGCTATAGTCCCACTAGTGCAAAGACATTTGCAGAGCGCGTCTGCCTGCGTTGCACACTACAACTCATTCTAACCAAGCCATTATACTAGCAAACACTCAGTGTACCTAGTGGCATCCTATACGTGGCTATTGGACTTTGCTATAGTCCCACTAGTGCAAAGACATTTGCAGAGCGCGTCTGCCTGCGTTGCACACTACAACTCATTCTAACCAAGCCATTATACTAGCAAACACTCAGTGTACCTAGTGGCATCCTATACGTGGCTATTGGACTTTGCTATAGTCCCACTAGTGCAAAGACATTTGCAGAGCGCGTCTGCCTGCGTTGCACACTACAACTCATTCTAACCAAGCCATTATACTAGCAAACACTCAGTGTACCTAGTGGCATCCTATACGTGGCTATTGGACTTTGCTATAGTCCCACTAGTGCAAAGACATTTGCAGCACGTCTGCCTGCGTTGCACACTCCAACTAATTATAACTAAGTTGCATTGTCAGGGATATTTATTCTTTATTATTCTGCTGTTAATAAAGCTAGACCACCACTGCAATCTTCACCACCTCTCAATTTTTACTACCACATTTTCAGTCCACAATCTTGTCGCAATCAACATGAGTGGCAAAATGACAGATGCTGGTGGAAAGGGGAAGAGGCGTGGTGGAAAAGGCAAAAAAGGTTTTGTCCGTGGGGAAGGTGGCAAAGCTCCATTATCATCTGCTGAAGATAGACCATCTACCAGCAAAAGTAAGATGTCTACTACTTACCGTGGACAATCCGATGTGCTCCCTTTTTTACGGACACGAACAACAGGAAGAAAGGTAGATGATGGGCAAAAAAGGAAAATGCTTGAATGGATCTCAAGTGGTCCAACAAGTGCCCTCTCAGCCACTTCAAGTACCGCATCCAAAAAACACCAGTCCTCTGAGTTGTCATCCCAATCACACTTGATTTCTCCCAGCTCTGAAGTCTCCATCAGCCCTGCACAGTATGGTGGAACTGAGATGGCTGAGTCTGCAGAGCTGTTCAGTCACACTATAGCCTGGGAATCAGAGGTCTGCTCCCAAGCTACAGTGAGTACAGAACAGGAAATGGTCTGCAGTGATGCCCAGAACCTTTGTGACTCAGATTCAGGCCGTGAGGACCAAGTTTCTGAGCATAATGTTGACCCTTTGTCACAAACTGTAACACCTGTGGTTATAGACAATGAGGAACATACTGATGAAGATGAGACGCAGATACCCGATTGGGATGACAACTTAAATATTCCGTCAGGGCAAGAAGAGGCTCGGTCTGAGGGGGAGGGGAGTGCAAACACAACAATTGATGATGACGTTCTAGATCCCACCTACTGTCAACCCCCAGTCAGGCACTCGAGGAGGTCAACAGAGGCGGTGGAGGAGGATGCAACCGACGACGAAGTTACCTTGCGCCTTCCTGGACAGAGTCGGAGCACTGGTAGCACGTCTACAACTGCATCCTCAGCCACCACTCTGCCTATGAGCATTATTCGGGGTGGATCAACAGGTCGCATGGCCTCTAAGCCTTGCCTAGCCTGGTCCTTTTTTCACATCGAAAAAGATCGCCCAACTCATGTGATATGTAACATTTGTCATGATTCTCTTAGTAGAGGTCAAAAGCTCAGCAGTTTGACAACTTCTTCCATGAATCGTCACATGAATAAATATCATAAGTCCCGGTGGGAAGCTCACCGTGCTGCAATGCGGCCTAGCGGAGCGAACCATCCACCGCCCGCCCCTTCCACTGCATCCGCGCGCTCTTCATCTTCTAGGACTGTGGGGACAGCTGCCACACCTGTTTTTCCACGCAAAACTTCCACCACTGTAACCGCAACAGGCAGTTTGCTTGTAAGGTCGTCAGTTGGTTTGGAAGGGGAAACAAGTGAGTGTGTACAGCTCTCTCAGACATCGATAGCACCAACGTTGGATGAAGGCAACATCATGTCTCCGCCTGCACTTTCCTCACAAACCTGCATTTTTCCAGGGACACCCTACTCAACACCGTCTACACACAGCAGCCAGATCTCTGTCCCTCAGATGTGGTCAAATAAAAGGCCACTTCCTCCGACCCATGACAAAGCTAAGAGGTTGACTCTATCCCTCTGTAAGCTGTTGGCTACCGAAATGCTGCCTTTCCGCCTAGTGGACACACAGGATTTTAGAGACCTTATGTCTGTCGCTGTGCCCCAGTACCAGATGCCTAGTCGCCACTACTTCTCTAAGAAAGGTGTGCCCGCGCTACACCAGCATGTCGCACACAACATCACCGCTTCCTTGAGAAACTCTGTGTGTGAACGGGTGCATTTCACCACCGATACTTGGACCAGTAAGCATGGACAGGGACGTTACATGTCGCTGACTGGGCACTGGGTAACTATGGTGATAGATGGTGAAGGGTCTGCTGCACAAGTCTTGCCGTCCCCACGACTTGTGTGTCAATCCTCTGTCTGTCCAAGTTCCGCCACTGCTTCTGCATCCTCCACCTCATCTGGGTCCTCCACCTCCGCCCCAAGCCTGCCTGGTCAGGCCACCAGCGTTCTCACTGCGCAGAAGGAATCACGCACCCCTCATTACTATGCTGGCAGCAGAGCGCAACGGCATCAGGCGGTCTTTAGCTTGACATGTCTTGGTAATAAGAGTCACACAGCTGAGGAGTTGTGGTCAGCTTTGCGGTCCGAGTTTAATAAATGGTTGTCTCCACTCAAACTGCAGCCTGGTAAGGCCGTGTGCGACAATGCTGCAAACCTGGGTGCGGCACTTCGCCTGGGCAAGGTGACACACGTACCTTGTATGGCTCACGTGTTGAACCTTGTCGTGCAGCAATTTTTAACACACTATCCCGGCCTAGATGGCCTTCTGAACAGGGCACGAAAACTGTCAGCTCACTTCCGCCGTTCAAGCGCCGCAGCAGAGCGACTTGCATCGCTCCAGAAGTCTTTCGGCCTGCCGGTTCATCGCCTGAAATGCGATGTGGCGACACGCTGGAATTCAACTCTCCACATGTTACAGCGACTGTGGCAGCACCGCAGAGCCCTGGTGCAATACGTCATGACGTATAGCCTGGGCCAACGAGATGCAGAGGTGGGGCAGATCACCCTGATGGAGTGGTCTCAGATCAAGGACCTATGCACCCTTCTGCACAGTTTCGACATGGCGACGAATATGTTTAGCGCTGACAATGCCATTATCAGCATGACGATTCCAGTCATTTACATGCTGGAGCACACGCTAAACACTATTCGGAGTCAGGGGGTGGGACAACATGAAGGGGAGGAACTACAGGAGGATTCATATGCGCAAGGGACAACAACATCACCAAGGTCCAGACGTTCATCATCACCAACGCAGCAGGCATGGGACCATGGGGGACAGGGATCGACAAGGGCGCATAGTAGCAGGCGAAATGTTGAGCAAGGTGCAGGAGAACATGAAGAAATGGAGGACGAACTGTCCATGGACATGGAAGACTCAGCGGATGAGGGAGACCTTGGTCAAATTTCAGTTGAAAGAGGTTGGGGTCAGATGTCAGAGGAAGAAAGAACGGGTAGCACCTCTATGCCACAAACACAGCATGGACTTGGTCCGCATGGCTGCGCAAGACACATGAGTGCCTTTTTGTTGCACTACCTCCAACATGACAGTCGTATTGTCAAAATTAGAAGTGATGATGACTACTGGATTGCCACACTATTAGATCCCCGGTACAAGTCCAAATTTTGTGACATAATTCCAGCCATAGAAAGGGACGCACGTATGCAGGAGTATCAGCAGAAGCTGTTACTAGATCTTAGCTCGGCTTTTCCACCAAACAACCGTGCAGGTGCAGGGAGTGAATCTCCCAGTTGTAACTTGACAAACATGGGACGGTCTCGTCATCTTCAACAGTCTACCCGTACCAGTAGGACCTTTTCTGGTGCCGGTAACAGCAATTTTATGGAATCTTTTCATAATTTTTTTAGACCCTCTTTTGCAAGGCCACCAGAGACAACAAGTCTGACACATAGTCAACGGCTGGAGAGGATGATACAGGAGTATCTCCAAATGAACATCGATGCCATGACTGTGCAACTGGAGCCTTGCTCCTTTTGGGCTTCAAACCTACAAAAATGGCCAGAGCTCGCAACTTACGCCTTGGAGATTTTGTCGTGTCCAGCTGCCAGCGTTGTCTCTGAACGTGTATTCAGTGCTGCTGGGTGTGTGCTGACAGATAAGCGCACGCGTCTGTCCAGTGACAATGTGGACAGACTGACGTTCATCAAAATGAACAAGTCATGGATCCAGAAGGAATTTACTACCCCTGTGTCATCCTGGGGAGAGTAAATGCTTGTGGATTTGGAATGTGCTTGATGCAAATCAAAACATCCTGTTTGCAACTAGGGCCCAAGTGCTGCCACTGATGGGGTGGGTGTCTGTGTGGCCCAATTTTTGGAAAAAAGGGAGACTCCGCTTGGAGTAACCCTTGCTTGCTGTGTTTTTAAAAGAAGCCAAGATGAACAGAGCTGGGATCAGGAAAGACTTTGCTACCTACCCCGGTGTCATCCTGTGGACGGCTAAGAATAGCGTATTTTTGAATGTGCTTGATGCAAATCAAAACATCCTGTTTGCAACTAGGGCCCAAGTGCTGCCACTGATGGGGTGGGTGTCTGTGTGGCCCAATTTTTGGAAAAAAGGGAGACTCCGCTTGGAGTAACCCTTGCTTACATTGTTTTTAAAAGAAGCCAAGATGAACAAGTCATGGGTCAGCAAAGACTTTGCTACCTACCCCGGTGTCATCCTGGGGACGGCTAAGAATAGCGTATTTTTGAATGTGCTTGATGCAAATCAAAACATCCTGTTTGCAACTAGGGCCCAAGTGCTGCCACTGATGGGGTGGGTGTCTGTGTGGCCCAATTTTTGGAAAAAAGGGAGACTCCGCTTGGAGTAACCCTTGCTTGCTGTGTTTTTAAAAGAAGCCAAGATGAACAGAGCTGGGATCAGGAAAGACTTTGCTACCTACCCCGGTGTCATCCTGTGGACGGCTAAGAATAGCGTATTTTTGAATGTGCTTGATGCAAATCAAAACATCCTGTTTGCAACTAGGGCCCAAGTGCTGCCACTGATGGGGTGGGTGTCTGTGTGGCCCAATTTTTGGAAAAAAGGGAGACTCCGCTTGGAGTAACCCTTGCTTGCTGTGTTTTTAAAAGAAGCCAAGATGAACAGAGCTGGGATCAGGAAAGACTTTGCTACCTACCCCGGTGTCATCCTGTGGACGGCTAAGAATAGCGTATTTTTGAATGTGCTTGATGCAAATCAAAACATCCTGTTTGCAACTAGGGCCCAAGTGCTGCCACTGATGGGGTGGGTGTCTGTGTGGCCCAATTTTTGGAAAAAAGGGAGACTCCGCTTGGAGTAACCCTTGCTTACATTGTTTTTAAAAGAAGCCAAGATGAACAAGTCATGGGTCAGCAAAGACTTTGCTACCTACCCCGGTGTCATCCTGGGGACGGCTAAGAATAGCGTATTTTTGAATGTGCTTGATGCAAATCAAAACATCCTGTTTGCAACTAGGGCCCAAGTGCTGCCACTGATGGGGTGGGTGTCTGTGTGGCCCAATTTTTGGAAAAAAGGGAGACTCCGCTTGGAGTAACCCTTGCTTGCTGTGTTTTTAAAAGAAGCCAAGATGAACAGAGCTGGGATCAGGAAAGACTTTGCTACCTACCCCGGTGTCATCCTGTGGACGGCTAAGAATAGCGTATTTTTGAATGTGCTTGATGCAAATCAAAACATCCTGTTTGCAACTAGGGCCCAAGTGCTGCCACTGATGGGGTGGGTGTCTGTGTGGCCCAATTTTTGGAAAAAAGGGAGACTCCGCTTGGAGTAACCCTTGCTTACATTGTTTTTAAAAGAAGCCAAGATGAACAAGTCATGGGTCAGCAAAGACTTTGCTACCTACCCCGGTGTCATCCTGGGGACGGCTAAGAATAGCGTATTTTTGAATGTGCTTGATGCAAATCAAAACATCCTGTTTGCAACTAGGGCCCAAGTGCTGCCACTGATGGGGTGGGTGTCTGTGTGGCCCAATTTTTGGAAAAAAGGGAGACTCCGCTTGGAGTAACCCTTGCTTGCTGTGTTTTTAAAAGAAGCCAAGATGAACAGAGCTGGGATCAGGAAAGACTTTGCTACCTACCCCGGTGTCATCCTGTGGACGGCTAAGAATAGCGTATTTTTGAATGTGCTTGATGCAAATCAAAACATCCTGTTTGCAACTAGGGCCCAAGTGCTGCCACTGATGGGGTGGGTGTCTGTGTGGCCCAATTTTTGGAAAAAAGGGAGACTCCGCTTGGAGTAACCCTTGCTTGCTGTGTTTTTAAAAGAAGCCAAGATGAACAGAGCTGGGATCAGGAAAGACTTTGCTACCTACCCCGGTGTCATCCTGGGGACGGTTAAGAATAGCGTATTTTTGAATGTGCTTGATGCAAATCTAGCTGTGAAGTGTACAACTGGGGCCCAAGTGCTGCCACTGAAGGGGTGGGTGTGTGTGGGGCCCAATTTTTGGAAAAAAGGGAGACTCCGCTTGGAGTAACCCTTGCTTGCTGTGTTTTTAAAAGAAGCCAAGATGAACAGAGCTGGGATCAGGAAAGACTTTGCTACCTACCCCGGTGTCATCCTGGGGACGGATAAGAATGGCGTATTTTTGAATGTGCTTGATGCAAATCTAGCTGTGAAGTGTACAACTGGGGCACAACTGCTGCCACTGAAGGGGTGGGTGTGTGGGGCCCAATTTTTGGAAAAAAGGGAGACTCCGCTTGGAGTCACCTTGCGGTGTTTTACATGACTTTAGAAGGGCGTGCCATGCCTATATCTGTGTGTCCTCCTCTTTTTCCTTGTCCAGCTGTTTTGTTTTCGCATGAGTACATGTCCTTGTCACTTTCCCATGTGTTTGTGTTGTGTTGTGAGTTGTTTGTCACCTTTTGGACACCTTTGAGGGTGTTTTCTAGGTGTTTTACTGTGTTTGTGATTGCCTGCCATTGTTTCCTATGGGCTCGAGTTCGGTTCGTCGAACGTTCGACGAGCCGAACTCGAGCCAGACCCCCCGTTCGGCGAACCGCCTCGAGCCGAACCGGGACCGGTTCGCTCATCTCTAGTGGTAATACATAAAAATAAGCCACTGAACGTTAAATCTTTAAATCTGCTGTGCTTAACCCAACACGTTTTGACTTACAAAATCTAAGTCATGACTAAGACTATGTAAGTCAAAACGCATTGGTGTGAGCACAGCACATTTAATGTTCAGTGGCTTACATTTTCATTGTACCATACCAAAAAAGAGTGGGGTTTCATCAAACACCGCCTGAATGGGCCTTTCTAGGAAAGATTAGGGGCACTCCCATGCGAGACTAAAGCATCCTTAAATTGCCAATAAAAATATATATAGTACAGACCAAAAGTTTGGACACACCTTCTCATTCAAAGAGTTTTCTTTATTTTCATGATTGAAATTTGTAGATTCACATTGAAGGCATCAAAACTATGAATTAACACATGTGGAATGAAATACTTAACAAAAACGTGTGGAACAACTGAAAATCTGTCTTATATTCTAGGTTCTTCAAAGTAGCCACCTTTTGCTTTGATTAGTGCTTTGCACACTCTTGGCATTCTCTTGATGAGCTTCAAGAGGTAGTCACCGGAAATTGTTTTCACTTCACAGGTGTGCCCTGTCAGATTTAATAAGTGGGATTTCTTGCCTTATAAATGGGGTTGGGACCATCAGTTGTGGTGTGCAGAAGTCTGCTGGATACACAGCTGATAGTCCTACTGAATAGACTGTTAGAATTTGTATTATGGCAAGAAAAAAGCAGCTAAGTAAAGAAAAACGAGTGGCCATCATTACTTTAAGAAATGAAGGTCAGTCAGTCCGAAAAAATGGGAAAACTTGGAAAGAGTCCCCAAGTGCAGTGGCAAAAACCACCAAATGCTATAAAGAAACTTGCTCACATGAGGAACGCCCCAGGAAAGGAATACCAAGAGTCACCTCTGCTGTGGAGGATAAGTTTATTCGAGTCACCAGCCTCAGAAATCGCAGGTTAACAGCAGCTCAGATTAGAGACCAGGTCAATGCCACACAGAGTTCCAGCAACAGAGACATCTCTCGAACAACTGTTAAGAGGAGACTTTGTGCAGCAGGTCTTCATGGTAAAATAGCTGCTAGGAAGCCACTGCTAAGGACAGGCAACAAGCAGAAGAGACTTGTTTGGGCTAAAGAACACAAGGAATGGACATTAGACCAGTGGAAATCTGTGCTTTGGTCTGATGAGTCCAAATTTGAGATCTTTGGATCCAACCACCGTGTCTTTGTGCGACACAGAAAAGGTGAATGGATGGACTCTACATGCCTGGTTCCCACCGTAAAGTATGGAGGAGGAGGTGTGATGGTGTGGGGGTGCTTTGCTGGTGACATTGTTGGGGATTTATTCAAATTTGAAGGCATACTGAACCAAAATGGCTACCACAGCATCTTGCAGCGGCATGCTATTCCATCCGGTTTGCGTTTAGTTGGACCATCATTTCTTTTTCAAAAGGACAATGACCCCAAACACACCTCCAGGCTGTGTAAGGGTCTTTTTGACTAAGAAGGAGAGTGATGGGGTGCTACACCAGATGACCTGGCCTCCACAGTCACCAGACCTGAACCCAATCGAGATGGTTTGGGGGTGAGCTGGACCGCAGAGTGAAGGCAAAAGGGCCAACAAGTGCTAAGCATCTCTGGGAACTCCTTCAAGACTGTTGAAGTATTTCATTCCACATGTGTTAATTCATAGTTTTGATGCCTTTAATGTGAATCTACAATTTTCATAGTTATGAAAATAAAGAAAACTCTTTGAAAGAGAAGGTGTGTCCAAACTTTTGGTCTGTACTGTATGCATATCCTAGTGATAGTTCCTCATTTACTGGGAAGTGCATGTCCTTTTAACTCCATTATTGGGATGTAGAACATTAATATTGGGCAGCAGTTATATTATCCCAGGATAATATTTTGGAGAGAAGCAAGCTTCCTAAGACAATTTAATATACAGTCAGGGCCAGAAATATTTGGACAGTGACACAAGTTTTGTTATTTTAGCTGTTTACAAAAACATGTTCAGAAATACAATTATATATATAATATGGGCTGAAAGTGCACACTCCCAGCTGCAATATGAGAGTTTTCACATCCAAATCGGAGAAAGGGTTTAGGAATCATAGCTCTGTAATGCATAGCCTCCTCTTTTTCAAGGGACCAAAAGTAATTGGACAAGGGACTCTAAGGGCTGCAATTAACTCTGAAGGTGTCTCCCTCGTTAACCTGTAATCAATGAAGTAGTTAAAAGGTCTGGGGTTGATTACAGGTGTGTGGTTTTGCATTTGGAAGCTGTTGCTGTGACCAGACAACATGCGGTCTAAGGAACTCTCAATTGAGGTGAAGCAGAACATCCTGAGGCTGAAAAAAAAGAAAAAATCCATCAGAGAGATAGCAGACATGCTTGGAGTAGCAAAATCAACAGTCGGGTACATTCTGAGAAAAAAGGAATTGACTGGTGAGCTTGGGAACTCAAAAAGGCCTGGGCGTCCACGGATGACAACAGTGGTGGATGATCGCCGCATACTTTCTTTGGTGAAGAAGAACCCGTTCACAACATCAACTGAAGTCCAGAACACTCTCAGTGAAGTAGGTGTATCTGTCTCTAAGTCAACAGTAAACAGAAGACTCCATGAAAGTAAATACAAAGGGTTCACATCTAGATGCAAACCATTCATCAATTCCAAAAATAGACAGGCCAGTGTTAAATTTGCTGAAAAACACCTCATGAAGCCAGCTCAGTTCTGGAAAAGTATTCTATGGACAGATGAGACAAAGATCAACCTGTACCAGAATGATGGGAAGAAAAATGTTTGGAGAAGAAAGGGAACGGCACATGATCCAAGACACACCACATCCTCTGTAAAACATGGTGGAGGCAACGTGATGGCATGGGCATGCATGGCTTTCAATGGCACTGGGTCACTTGTGTTTATTGATGACATAACAGCAGACAAGAGTAGCCGGATGAATTCTGAAGTGTACCGGGATATACTTTCAGCCCAGATTCAGCCAAATGCCGCAAAGTTGATCGGACGGCGCTTCATAGTACAGATGGACAATGACCCCAAGCATAAAGCCAAAGCTACCCAGGAGTTCATGAGTGCAAAAAAGTGGAACATTCTGCAATGGCCAAGTCAATCACCAGATCTTAACCCAATTGAGCATGCATTTCACTTGCTCAAATCCAGACTTAAGACGGAAAGACCCACAAACAAGCAAGACCTGAAGGCTGCGGCTGTAAAGGCCTGGCAAAGCATTAAGGAGGAAACCCAGCGTTTGGTGATGTCCATGGGTTCCAGACTTAAGGCAGTGATTGCCTCCAAAGGATTCGCAACAAAATATTGAATATAAAAATATTTTGTTTGGGTTTGGTTTATTTGTCCAATTACTTTTGACCTCCTAAAATGTGGAGTGTTTGTAAAGAAATGTGTACAATTCCTATAATTTCTATCAGATATTTTTGTTCAAACCTTCAAATTAAACGTTACAATCTGCACTTGAATTCTGTTGTAGAGGTTTCATTTCAAATCCAATGTGGTGGCATGCAGAGCCCAACTCGCCAAAATTGTGTCACTGTCCAAATATTTCTGGACCTAACTGTATCAATGGTCAGTACAGAGAGCTGCCTTATGATGTATTTCTACCCCTGGCTATAAAAAAGGACATCTTCTAAGAGGGAGATTCTTTACTGTAAGAGCAGTAACATTATGAAACTGTCATAAATGATTTTAAGACCGGATCTGGACTTACTTCTAAAATAATACATTTTTGAAAACAATGTCGGCACTCTTCAGGGATTTATACTAGTCGCCATCCTAAAATATAATTTTTATATATATCGTTATTTTATTAATAGGTGGCAAGGGACATCCATATTGTAGGGTTGGTTTTGTTGTACATGGAGAACTATTTAACACTAGAACTACTGAGGTAGTCATTTTGACTACTTTGCACCATGTATTTCTATATAGGTGTCACGAATCCAGTAGTTCTAGTGTTAAAAAAAGCAATGCAAAATCAAACTAGCCATTAAATTATAAGTTGTAGCCCACTCACCCAGAGTGTAGTATTTTATTTCAGGGGGCAGCGTGGCACTTGTCACGTCCTTGATATTCTCATCGTCATCAACATAGTTCTGTGCCCTAGATGCGTGCCAAAAAGCCATGAACCTTGCAATGAAAGATGCCGCAAAGATGGCCAACATTCCGAAATCCAAGATATTCCAAAGTTCAAACATGTATTCCCGGGGTCCCTGTGACCAAATTTCTTTACATTCAGACCAGATCATACCTGAGGGAAATTGACAATAATAGAAAGACAGAATTAATGTTGGATATTTAAAAAGAAGGCTCAGAAAATAAACATAGCCCAAGGAACAGAAGCAAACCTAGTCTATTTCGGGAGGATGCAAATCATTTAGGATTGGGCCACTTACGAGTGCAGATACAAGAATAAATATTTTGACTATTACTGAAGATTTTTGGAAGCTACATTAGGTAGATAGCAAGGGAAACACAATTACACAAGGAAAACAAATGAGTATATTTATACATGTCGACCATCGAAGTTGAAAACTTCTATCCTGTTAAAGACCTAAGTCAGAAGATCACATGGAAGGAGATTAAGGCCTGCTTTACATGGTACAATTACGCATACGATATCGTATGCAATGTGACCCGCCCCCGTCGTATTTGCGGTACGTTCAATTTGTTGACCGTGTCGCACAAATGATTATTTCCCGTCACACGCACTTACCTTCCATACGACCTCGATGTGGGCGGCGAACATCCACTTCCTGGAGTTCGGAGTCACAGTGACGTCACGCAGCAGCCAGCCAATAGAAGCGGAGGGGCGGAGATGAGCGGGACGTAAACATCCCGCCCACCTCCTTCCTTCCGCATTGCCGGCGGGAGCCGCGGGACCCAGGTAAAATATGTTCATCGTTCCCGGGGTGTCACACACTGCGATGTGTGATACCTCGGGAACATTGACCAACACGACGTGCAATTTTAAGGAAATGAACGACGCTTATGCGATGAAAGGTTTTACGTACAATCGCAATCGCACGTAGCTATCATACGCTACAACAACACTAACGATGCCGGATGTGCGTCACTTACGACGTTACCCCGCCGACACATCGTTAGATTTGTTGTAGCATGTAAAGCAGGCTTAAGTCAGAAGATAAAAGTGATAGTAAAGAGATTAGGGGATCACAATGATGGAGTCAAAGTCAGAACAACACATTGAAGAATTGAGAATTGAGAATTGAGAATTTGTAGATCACAGTGATGAAGACCACAAAGATCAGTAAGATGAAGGTTACGTCAGAAGATCATAGTGATAAAGATGAAATCAGAAGATGTTGATGGAAATCAAATCAGCAGATAACATTGACAAAGACAAACTCAAAAGATCATAGTGATGGAAACGAAATAAGAAGATTGCATTACTGGAGACCGTGTTAGAAGATCACAAATAAATAAACCAAGTTAGAAGATTATATTGATAGTGTCTATGTTAGAGGATCACATTTATTTATCAGGAAGAAATAATCTCAAATGAAGATGAAGAGCAAAGCAGAAGGTCACATAATAGAGACTAAAGGCTGCTTTGCATGCAACGACGTATCTAACGATATGTCGTCAGGGTCACGGAATTCGTGACACACATCCGGCGCCGTTAGCGACGTCGTTGCGTGTGACACCTACGAGCGACCGCTAACGATCACAAATACTCACCTAATCGTTGATCATTGACACGTCGTTCATTTTCAAAATATCGTTGCTGGTGCTGGACGCAGGTTGTTCGTTGTTCCTGAGGCAGCACACATCGCTACGTGTGACACCCAGGGAACGACGAACAACAACATACCTGCGTCCTCCGGCAACGAGGTGGGAATGTCGTCAATGCGTCTGGTCTCCGCCCCTCCGCTTCTATTGGTCAGCCGCTGTGTGACATCGCTGTGACGGCGCACAAACCTCCCCCTTAAAACAGAGGTTGCTCGCCGCCCACAGCGACATCGCTAAGAAGGTAAGTCCGTTTTACGCGTCCTAGCAATATTGTTCGCTACGGGCAACGATTTGCCTGTGACGCACAAACGACGGGGGCGGGTGCTTTCACTAGCAACATCGCTAGCGATGTCGCTGCGTGTAAAGCAGCCTTAAGTCAGAAGATCACATTGATAGACACCATATTAGAATATCTCAGCTCTGGAGACCAAGTCAGAACATCACATTGATGAAGAGCAAATCAGAAGATCACATTGAAAGAGACCATATTAGAAGATCACCATTATGGAGACCATAGTTATGGAGATCACATTGATGTAGACCAAGTAAATGTAGAAACTTGGCACTCAAGATCCGTGTGAATAGTGGTTTTTATTGTGAAGAACTTGTAGAACCAGCACAAATACAGACGTTTCGGTCAAATGACCTTCATCAGTGCGTGCAGAGGGTCCCCAGAAGGTACAGTTACGTGGCAAGCGGCGTAGCTGAGTATGATGCGATTGCCACATAGACAGTGGGGTTCTACAAGTTCTTCACAATAAAAATACTATTCACATTGATCTTGAGTGCCAAGTTTCTACATCTACTAGAGATGGTTTTGGACCCTACTTGTGCACCACTCAAAAAGTGCTGTGTGTATCATCTCACTCATCGATGATGATCAAGTCAGAAGATATCAATACTGATGTCCAACTTTGGGTCATCAACGGTTTACAGAACATGGAGGATGAAACACTATAGAGAGATTAAACCCCTTCTACTTCAGTTTCAGCTACTAGAAATGTCAGTCACATGTTAAAAGAGTTTTCAAACCAAAATATCATCATTTCAGGTGGCTGCTGAACCCTATCTTATCCTCATGGACATATAGAGTAGCATATTGAAGTCAATGGAGAACCTCAAGTCATTCTCCATTAATATAGAGGGGTTTCCAGTTGTGAGCATGTAGCACTCATGGGGCAAGGGGTTAAACTTACTTGTCGCCGAGCCAGTGATGTTGAGCCTGGGATGTCACAGGTGGCACTGCTCAGCTTCGTGGCCCAGAGGCGTACAATAAAAGGGGAATAATGGAGGATGATGAAGTGGTAGTTTGTCTCATGACACCAGAGGGGGGGCCCGGGCGCAGCTGTCAGGGGTGCGCTGTCGGGCTGCCTGATACAGTGCTCTGAGATTCTCCCTGGTGGCTACGTTTGCCGCCCTCCATGGTGGGAGCCGGCTATTCTCTGCAGGTGCGGTCCCCGACTCCCCAGGGCTTAGTTTCAGGCTGTGCCCAACTGTCTGCGGCTGACACTGTACCTTACATGTAAATGTACAAGTGCCAGCCTTTGAGAGCTTCAGACACAGCCAGTGCTGTGTGGGCGTCTGCTCATCAGAGAAGAGGTCGCAGGGTCCGTGCAGAAGGCGGTCGGGGCCAGATCCTGTGTGTCTGTGGAGGCGTTGAAATGTTGTGAGTTATGGCACCACCTGTGGTACGTGGCCAGGGACTAGCCGCCGCTGCAGGTGATGTCCTCCGGGGCTGATGGTGTCGCAACAAAGATGAGGGAGGATGATGAGGGTTGTAGTGGTGGCCGCAATAAGAGGCTGAGTCAGCTGTTGCGGTTCCATGTCTTTTTACTCACAGTTCCAGTGCTTTCTCAGGGTACCGATCTCTGCCGTGATGGGCCCCAGCCGATCCCAGATAAGTTGGAGATAGCCACCGATATTTGGAAATGTCCTTTTCTAAGGGTTGCCCCTGTGGAAGTCAGGAACCTGAGTTGAGCTTCTCGCTCCAAGCCACAGGCCCCATGAAGAAGATAGAAGAAAGATGGTGGTGTCGTGTTGCCAAAACTGTAGTCCCGACTTGACTGAAGTTTGTGTAATTGTTGCTCCTACTTCTACCCCAAGTAGTGCCCACCCCCCAGGCGGTTGTCCTAGTGACCGGGAAAGTCCCATGCATCGGGATGACCCCCCACTCACCCCGCCTACCCTAGTCCAATCCCCGGTGAGAAGGTACCTAAGTTGTATGTAAGTTGAAATGTGGAAACATCAGTGATTAACCCCCTCCTTACCCAAAATGAATACTGCACCTTAAGTGAGGTGCAGTACCCTGTGGTGATTGAAGCCTCATGGACACCACAAGTAGATTTTATGGGATTGAACTACCTTATTAAAAAATGTGGGCAAAGGTTGTTCTGAGTGAATAATTCCTTTAATAGGGAATCTGTCAGCAGGTTTTTGCTATGTAAGCTGAAGACAGCATGCTGAAAGGGTTAACACAGAAAGTTCAGGGATGCCTTTCTTATCATAGTCTGATCTGTTGTTTATTTTCGATGTTTGTTTAAGCAGCAGGACCCATATCATTGCTGGACCACAAAGTCAGGCACACAATACACCATGCCCCCTCCTCTGGTTGACACTTCAATGTCAATGTACAATCTCTATTGCATGGCCAAATCTAAAAATTGTGAACCATGTGAGAGCGGCTGCAGCCAGTAATCTAAGTGATACATGATTGGATTCAGGATCTCCTTGCTACATCTTGCTGCTCTCAGATGAGGTAGCAAATACCTGCTGACAGATTCCCTTTAAGAGCCAACAATTGATTTGATTGGGACCAAGGAGATTTCGATACTTGAAACCAATTATTCCTACAGGGGATCTAATGG
Source organism: Anomaloglossus baeobatrachus (assembly GCF_048569485.1). Taxonomy (NCBI): domain Eukaryota; kingdom Metazoa; phylum Chordata; class Amphibia; order Anura; family Aromobatidae; genus Anomaloglossus; species Anomaloglossus baeobatrachus. The sequence goes on along the minus strand of NC_134354.1, from coordinate 750,900,873 downwards.
AATTGCTTTGAAACACATGTAATCCATTCCCTTATTCCTACCTCAAAGGAGCTTGGTGTAAACAAGTGTAAAGCATTTTTTGGGGGAACTGAGAATTATTGATTGCTTTGCCTGCACCTGTTACAACCATCCTTAGCCTATGTGTGCACTAGAAAAAGGATTTTCCTCAAGAAATTTCTTAAGAAATTAAGAAGCACCAATAACGCACCGAAAAACGCATGCGTTTTTACCGCGTTTTGGTGCATTTTTTTGCAGGTTGGTCCCTGCGTTTTTTAATTCTTGACCAGCAATAAATAATATAGATAATAGATAGATAATTGATAGATTGATAAATAAATAGATAGATAATGGATAGACAGATAGATAATGGATAGATAGATAGATGGATGGATAGATAGATGGATAGATAGATAGATAGATGGATAGATGGATAGACAGATAATGGATAGATAGATAGATAGATAGATAGAAAGATGGATAGATAGATAGATAGATGGATAGACAGATAGATAATGAATAGATAGATTGATACATAATGGATAGATAGATGTGTTGCGGATAGGGGCCGTACTTCTGCAAGGGGGTGCTCGGATCCGGGCTCGTTACTGCGGCTCGAGTGGTAGCCGGACCCGGGCTCGTACAGCCGTCTGTCCTCACAACCGTAGGAAAGGGGGGTATTTACAGGGGATTGGTTTGTCGGTGACGCTACCCGTGGGTTGCGGTGAGAGTTAGTAGCACCGCCGCTGCCTGGTGATGGGACGCCCGGGGCTGATGGAGCGGGGCAGCAGGATGGAATCCCCTCCACGGGTAGGGGTCCCGGGGGCCCAGGTGAACGAGAGTGGTGGCTGTGGAGGTTGTGGACAGGGTCATGCAGGGCTGGGCCGGGGATGGGTGTTGTGCTCACAGTTCCAAAGAATTATACAGAGTCCTGTGGTAAACCAAATTGCTGGTGACCAGTTGCCTCCGGCGGGTGTATTCGGGTCCCACACCCGGGTGTAGCAAACAGGGGTACCTTCCTCCTGCACTCAGTGTTTGTGTCTTCAATGGGACGACTTCGCTTGAAACAGGGAAGTCCACTTCCGGTACTTTGTATGTTGGGAGCTGTGGCCCGCGAAATATGACCCTTGGGATCTTTGTGGGTTCTGGCAGACACCCTATCCCCCGCGTTGGGCTTCCGTTTCGCTCTCTGGGCTTACTGTGGAACAAGGCCTGAAACCTTGTCCCCAGCTGGTCAATTGACAAGGGGGTTGAAACCTTTCTTGCCCTAGGGTCCAGGCACCCCGTCTGTGCACAGCCTCCAGACCGGATTTCCGCTGTCGGCACCGGCGGGCTACAACCCTGCCCCAGTCCACTTAAGGTTTCCCGCTACCAGATCTCCGTCACCTGTGGTCCTACTTGCAGTCTCCCGCCTAGTCCGGTAGTCCAGGGGCCCCAACCCCTGACTCCCCTGTCACTTCAACTCAAACTCCGACTGTTCTCTCTCTCAACTGTTCTCTCTTGTTCCCTCCCAGGACACCTCAAGACCCCTAGGTGGGCGCTCCCATCCGCCTGGTCCCGCCCACTGGTGTGTCCATATTGTCATGGGGGGTGACTAGGCCTTACTGGCTGGTGTTGTGCACCTGGGTGTGGGTTTTGTGTTGGAATCCCAAAGAGGATGGAGCTTGGTACCAGAGTGATTTGTACAACCCCTGTGACTACCTGATTTTGGGCATCACAGATGGGTAGACAGATAGATAGATGGATAGATGAAAAGACAAACAGATAGATAGATAGATAGATAGATAGATAGATAGATAGATAATGGATAGATAGATTGATAGATAGATAGAAAGATGGATAGATGAATAGGTAGATATATAGATAGATAATGGATAGATAATGGATAGATAGATAGAAAGATGGATAGATAGATAATGGATAGATAGATAGATAGATAGAAAGATGAATAGATAGATTGATAGCTAGATGGATAGATAATCAATAGATAGAGTCCCAGTGAGGACACACTGCAGTTCTCGCGAGCGGTAATGTGTTCACATTACCGACTGTGAGAAATGACCTGTAGTTACCCCTGCAGCATTGCTCACTGAATGAGGCTGCATTGAGTATGTGTCAGACGCGGCTGCAGCAGTCTGCAAGCGTCGTGGGACCTCAGTGGATTACGCCGGAGCTGTGTGTTTGGGGGGGTAATAAAGTGGTGAAAGAGGGGGCTTTTTTCTTATTTTATTTAAAATAAAGGATTTTTCGGTGTGTGTGTTTATTCACTTTACTTACGGGTTAATCATGGAAGCTGTCTCATAGACGCTGCCATGACTAAGCTAGGACTTAGTGGCAGCGATGCGCTGCCATTAACTCATTATTACCTCGATTGCCACTGCATCATGGCAATCTGGAAGAGTCGGTAACATGCCGGGACTGTCGTATAATGGATGCAACGTTCTCAGGGCAGCGGCGGGCTGATATTCTCGGCTGCGGGAGGGGGGGCATTAACCCTGACCCTCGCCCTCCCCAGCATGAGAATACCGGGCCACCGCTGTGTGTTTACCTTTGCTGGACGGTAAAAATACGGCGGAGGCCACGTTTTTATTTTCGTTTTTTTATTTTTGATATGTACGTTTGATTTCTGTGTATTCTATATGTCTGTGTCTGTGTGGTGTGAGTGTGATGTGTGTGTGTGCATTCTATATGTCTGTGTGTGATATGTGTGTGTGTGTATTCTATATGTCTGTGTGTGTCTGTGATGTGTGTGTTTACTCTCTGCTCAGCTTCCTCTTCCTGTCATAATGACATCACTTCCCTGCAAAACGCAGGCAGTGATGAACATTATGTCCCGAAAAACGCGAAGTAACGAGGGAATAACGCAGGAAAACGCAATGAAACGCACAGAATTTGCTACCTGCGTTATTCCCTGCGTAATTTCATGATTACATTACAGTCAATGGAGTGAATAACGCAGGTACCTGCAGAAAAGAAGTGACACGCTCATTCTTTTTCTCAAGAAAATCTGCAGAAAGAATTTTCTTGAGAAAAAAACGCAGTGTGCGCACAGCTAATTTTTCTTCCATAGGTTTTGCTGGGGAATCTCTGCAGAAAGGTCACAACCATTTTCTCAAGAAATTTCTGTGCAAAAACGCACAAAAAACACGGGTAAAAACGCAGTGTGCGCACAGGGCCTAAAACTGTCTGGAGATGTCTATGCTATACGTGGCCATTTAATGGTTGTCATATGAACTAGAGCCTGCTGAATTAGTGAAATGAGAAATAAGGAGCTCTTTAAAATTTTGGAGAAAAGGTAAGGGTGGACACATCTGTATAAGGAGACTCAGTTTCTATCTCTTCTCTAACCCCAGCGGTAGCCGAGACCCCTGGTTGGGAATCGCTGATCCTCAGAACTCATAGATCAAATATTTACAAAAGTAAATTCGACCAATATGGCTGAACTTCCAATTGTCACTTAAAGGGAACCTGTCATCAGAAATTTTGCACTAAACCTAAAAGATTCCCCCTCTGCAGCTCCTGGGCTGCATTCTAGCAATGTTCCTGTTGTTCTTGTGCCCCCTTTCTGACCAAAATAAAGACTTAATAAAGTGGTACCTTTTAGTATTCGATTCTTGATAATGGTACACGGGGGCGGGCTCTCTGGTGTCCATTACTCTGCCTCCTGTCGCTTTAGGCCGTCCCCCATCGCGCAATTTCAAAAAGGTGACGTGAGGTAAGCTGGCCAGCGCTTGCGCAGAACGGTGGAGGCGGCGGTGAAAGCGCGACCACGAGATTACGGGCGGGTACTTGCTGATGAAAGTCACCCATAATTATGAGGGGCCATAATCTCGCGCATGCGCCGTGCCACTCACGCGGGACTGCAATGTGCACAGTGTGACAGCTCGTGACGTGTTGCGCATGCGCGAGATTATGGGCGGCGCTGTGATTTTCATCAGCAAGTACCCGCCCATAATCTCGTGCCCGCGCTTTCACCGCCGCCTCCACCATTCTGCGCAGGCGCTGGCCAGCTTACCTCACGTCACCTCTTTGAAATTGCGCGATGGGGGACGGCCTAAAGCGACAGGAGGCAGACTAACGGACACCAGACAGCCCGCCCCCGTGTACCATTATCGAGATCTAGATGAAAACCCCATTAAGCAAGGATCAGCGGCACACGGGAGACTGGAGGACGAGCGGCTGCACTTTCATTTAGGTGGATACCATTTTCTATTTAAATGTCAGTTTTCTGGCAGACGTCTGACATGAAATCGGCCTCTATCCCTGAGCGTCTGCTTAGTGTTGCTTGCAGGATAGTTGTACTGACACACGATATAAACCTCCATCTCTCGTCAAATCTTCCTGCCAGAGCTTTTAATTAGGGTTTTGCGGAAAACTGCATCAAAGGAGGAGAACCTCAGCGTCTGACCATATAATATTGCATCATTGCTATCAATAATGTCCTATTATCTAGTCATTGGATCAGTTAGAGAAGATATTTCATGTTAAGACAACAGTTCTTCCTAATGCTTTTATTAGTGTCAGTAAAAAGACAGAATTGAATAGTATTCCCATCTATAGGAGATACCATAAATGTCTAAAAGATGGGGTCCGACCTCTAAGGGGTCCCGTGTATTGTGATTTCATTTGATGTATCAACGAGGTTCACAGCTGACACCATTATCTTTACAATCAGTGGAGAAGATATTGAAATTTACCATTGGAATTCCCTTATAAAAAGAAGAAAGGGAATCTATCAGCTGGTTTTTGCTATGTAATCTAAGAAGCATATATCACCAGGGCCGTATTTACCATTAGGCACCCGTGGTCCCGTGCCTGGGGCGGCAGGATGCAGGGGGGCGGCACCTTCTAGCAGTAAAAAAAAAAATTTTTTTTTTTACACATTCATTAAATCCGCTGTATTTTCGGAGGGGGGAGAGGCGCACCTTTATTTATTTGTATCCGCGTCAATTAAGACGCGAATGCAGACAAACTGCGGCGGCCGGGCACAGAGAGCTGATTGACCCCGGAACTGCCGGCGCCTGCACTTCCGGGGTCACAGGCGCACCAATCAGCTCCTTCCTTTGTGCTGCGTCCAATGCTGTGTGGATTTCACATGCAGAGCTCACAGCAGGACGCCACAGAGGACGCCGCGATGGAAGCCGGTGTCAGAAGAGGATACTCACGTGAGCCAGGAAGATGACGGCGGGCCCTGGAGCAGGTAAGTGCTCGCAGAGCTGAAGATTCATAAGGAGCGTGGGGGTGTCTCTAATGCAGACTGGAGATCTGCGTATGGGGTGTGAGGAGAGAGGCTGATACTGGGGGAGACTTGGGGGAAGAGAAGCTGATACTGGGGGAGGCTGGGAGGAGAGAGTCTGATGCTGGGGGAGGCTGATGTTGCGGAAGCCTGGGAGGGGGGAGGCTGACGCTGGGGGAGGCTGGGAGGACGGAGACTGATGCTGAGGGAGGCTGATGTTGGGGGAGGCTGGGAGGAGAGAGGCTGATGCTGGGGGAGGCTGATGCTGGGGGAGGATGATGCTGGGGGAGGCTGGGAGGGGGAGGCTGATGCTGGGGGAGGCTGGGAGGAGAGAGGCTGATGCTGGGGGAGGCTGGGAGAAGAGAGGCTGATGCTGGGGGAGGCTGGGAGGAGAGAGGCTGATGCTGGGGGAGGCTGATACTGGGAGAGGCTGGGAGGGGGGAGGCTGGGAGGGGGAAGGCTGATGCTGGGGGAGGCTGGGAGGGTGGAGGCTGATGCTGGGGGGGCTGATGCTGGGGGAGGCTGGGAGGAGTGAGGCTGATGCTGGGGGAGGCTGGGAGAAGAGAGGCTGATGCTGGGGGCAGAGAGGCTGATGCTGGGGGCAGAGAGGCTGATGCTGGGGGAAGCTGGGGGCGAGAGGCTGATGCTGGGGGAAGTTGGGGGAGAGAGGCTGATGCTGGGGGAAGCTGGGGGAGAGAGACTGATGCATTGTGAGGAGGGGGCAGCATGCATGGGACATTGTGAGGAGGGGGCAGCATGCATGGGACATTGTGAGGAGGGGGAAGCATGCATGGGACATTGTGAGGAGTGGGCAGCATGCATGGGACATTGTGAGGAGGGGGCAGCATGCATGGGACATTGTGAGGAGGGGGCAGTATGCATGGGACACTGTGAGGAGGGGGCAGCATGCATGGGACATTGTGAGGAGGGGGCAGCATGATGTGAGGTCAATGTGCAGATCATATTTCATAATTGAGGAAGGTGTGGTGGGTATAATTTATAAGGGAGGGCAGTGTGTAGTTTATTAGGGGCAGTGTGACAGTCACAGTATATAAGTGGGGACGGTGTGGTGGGAATATTTTATACTCATGCTATGTTTTGATGTGCCCGTGGTGATCTCCATTGGGGGGGGAGGGTTAGTGCCCTTCGTTTCTCATTGATACTTTTTCAAGTGTTTTACAGAGTAGATCTGCCTTAAACAGATGTCGTGTGCGAAAACTCAGTGTTACGTTGTCACTAAGGGGCGCGACCACTTAAAGTGCCTAGGGCAGCACGAAGGCAAAATACAGCCCTGTATATCACAACCCATACATAAAGGCAGCAAGCACAAAGAACAACTAAACACCAAAGAAAGAATGCAAGCCTATACCAATCACAATAAAAAATATTCATTTTATTCAATAAATTTAGGAAAGGTTCAAAAGATGGACAACGCATTTCTTGCAAAACGTGCGTCGAGTGCAGTGGGACCCGGCCCTTATGTGTGGCTCTCTGGACTGGTAACTGTATTCACAATGAGGCACTTGCCTCTTTTTGCATTGATTCTCTGTAGGTATTTTTTGACACACTAGTGCAGAAGGCACCCGTGACCCGTTCCACGGCCCAGGAGCTGGGGGTGGAGGGAAACCGTCGAAAGGAGGCACACAGAAGGAAACACCGGCCTCAACCTTCGAAGTATCCGGGATCAGCTGAAGCCCATCACAGCGTAGCCAGGCACTCCAACAGCAGCGTGTGTCCAATGAGTAAAAGAACTTGAACTGTACACTCTGTGTTGTCCCTTCACTGCCGGCGCTCGCAACCTCGCGTCCTTCCGCCATAGGCGACTACTACCATCATAATCCTCCCTGGGGCCAAGGTCTACCTGTGGAGAGCTGCAACATCCGAGCTGCGTCACCATCTGCCCCAGAAGAGAGACCTCCTGCAGCGGCGGCTAATAACTGGCCGCACACCACAGGTGGCGTCACAAACAACTACTACCATCATCCCCACCCCCAGCTTTATTGACACCGCCGGGGTCATGGAACAGGGAAAGGCCACCAAGGCCACCCAGGAGAAGAACCGCGGCCCGGTAACGAGTAGCTCCCGACCCTTTGGGCACGTCACATTTAAGTAAACTAATAAAAAATTTCCCCAGAAACTGTAAAAAAACCCAAACCCTTTAAAATATCTATTAGCTGAAATCCAGATGATATCATGATATTCACCTAAACCCCATCACAAGCTAGATTCCAGTTTCTTGCAGATTTTCTATGAGACGTCAAAGGCGATGACAGACATGATCTCGCCTCACAAGACGTATTTTTTACCCAAACTTACTCAGCGATTGGTATTCATAGCACAGTCTGTAATAGCAAGCCAGGGCCGGCTGCATGACTCTATCTGTTTTCTCATTACGAGAAAGGAGACGTAGAAAATATTGCTGTTATTTAAAAATTCTATTCAATTTATCCATCGCTGGTGTTACAAAGAAGCTAATCAGGAGCGCAGCTCATAAATATCAGGGGGAAATACACTGCTTGTTAGTTGGGTTTTTCCTCATTAATGTTCTGCCTTCGAATCTGACCTTCCATGTTACTGCATAAATATATAGCGCATCAATGAATGTCGGAACTCAAGATTCTCAGCAGAACATGGCCAAAAGCATCACACTGGTTGCACTGTCTTCTATTCTCTCCATAGTCCATCCTTGTGCCATCTACCCTCCTTCTTCCATTGCTCTATCCTGTAATCCTAATTTCTAATGCCCATCTGCCTATTGTTGGAGCTGTCAATCTTGAACAGGGCTAGCCTCCCATAAATTTGTGCTACTGAACTAGATAGGCTGTCCTTTACTCCATATTGGCATTATTGAGAAGCCTGAATGACGCGGTCACCAGTTGGTTTTTCTAGTGTCACTGCATACTGGGAACACCTCACAGGACCTGCCATTTTGGAGTTATCTAGTCATTTTTATTTCATTCTTTTCACAATCTTTCATGCCCCCTCACACTCACTGGACTAAAGCCTGCTTTACACGTTACGATTAAGCATACGATATCGTATGCGATTGTAACCGCCCCCATCGTATGTGCGGCATGTTCAATTTGTTGAACGTGTCGTACAAACGATTATTTGCTGTCACACGTACTTACCCTTCCATACGACCTCGATGTGGGCGGCGAACATACACTTCCTGGAGTGGGAGGGACGTTCGGCGTCACAGCGACGTCACGCGGCAGCCGGCCAATAGAAGCGGAGGGGCGGAGATTAGCGGGACGTAAACATCCCGCCCATCACCTTCCTTCCGCACTGCCTGTGGAAGCCGCGGGACGCAGGTAAGCTGCTGTTCATCGTTCTCGGGGTGTCACACACTGCGATGTGTGCTACCTCGGGAACATTGAACAACCTCACGTTCAATTTTTAGGAATTGAACGACATGCGTGCGATGAACGTTTTAACGTTCAATCGCAATCGTACGGAGGTTTCACACGCTACAATATAACTTACGATGCCGGATGTGCGTCACTTACGACATGACCCCGCCGACACATCGTAAGATATATTGTAGCGTGTAAAGCCCGCTTTACATCGGCTGCAGGTTAGAACTAGTATAGGCAGTGATCATGTCCCCATAATGTTTAAGCCACATCCCTGACTGGAAATGATGTGTTTTATACTAAGTATATCCTAGTTGTTGTTGGTTATTAAAATGTATATAACATGTACTGCTGCTAGCGAGCTGTAGGTCCCCAAAGTAGCAGAGTCTGAACCGTGTAGTTTGTAGCTGCCAGTGCCATCTAGCGGTCAGGCAGGAGCAGCGGTAGGTTAGATAAGATAGGGATGAACCAAGTAGGGGAGGAGTGTCAGATGGCTGAGGGGTGGTTTAGCAAGACTGGCCTTGTGGGATACCAGTTCTAGATAGGGTTCGAGTGGCGACAGTGTCAGGGCCAGTATACAGAGGGGGGAGCCAGCACTGCCTATGAATGGCATGCAACAAATAAAAAGTGTAAATTTCACAAATTCATTCCTACTGTACTATAATCTCCACAGGCTTTGTAATTAAGTACCATTTACTTGGGCCTGTTCCGCCTTTATTCATGGACCTTGGTCTGGCACTGTGAGGGTTAGTTCTGACATTGTCCTGGTGTGTGTAGCGTTTGCTGCACATGCTGGGACCTGGGCTGCCTTTATTCGCGGCTGCCTCTCCTTGCAAACATAGAAGCGGTTTCTTAAATGTTACAGGTAAATGTGTTGCTTTAATATGGTTCTACTTTTAATGAATTTTTGAGGCCGCATGGCACAATATAAATATTAAATATACAGTAGGACCCCCCCTATTGATATTTGCCGTGACGTGGCAGGGGTGGCTCAAAAGGTTGATCAACTTTTTGCTAAAAATCTTATTTTTGCATTGTAGTACAGTTGGAATTATTTGTGAATTTACATTTTTATTTTTCGCACGCCACTTTTCAAGCAGTGCTGGCTCCTTCCCTTATAGTGTAAGGGACAGTCAGAGAACCCAGAGGTAACCTTGTGAGGTCTGGAACCTACGGCTAACCCTGTCAGGCTCAGGGAAGTCGTATGAATAGACAGTTCAGAAGCGAACAACGGTGTGAGGAAGAAAGGGAATGGCGACATAGGCCATAAGCTTGAGGATAAAAGATCCAAGATAGCGGGGTAGGTCGAGAGAGTAATAATAATAAAATAGGTGACTCTGAGAAGTGAGGGCATGTCTGTAATAGCATTGTGAAGAATAAATTGTACAACTTTGGTTTGCCAAGAGACCTCTAGTGTCGCGTGTTTTACTACTTCGTCTACGACGGGGAGCGGCACCAGGGCGATGGACACTGACCTAAAAAAAAACAGTAAATGTTGTACCCCCACCCAAATTCATACATGCACATGGGGGCTCCTTGGCAAATGAGCGCAGAGCCCGTATAGCCCAGCGTCCGTGCTTTCCTTCAGTGAACCACAGGGGAACAGGAGAATCATCCGGTGGGCCCCTATGCTGGAGTGAGTTACTTATCCCCCCAATATAAGCAGTATGTGGCCCCATTACATTATTCACTATGTACAGAAAAAGCAACATCTCATTCACTCAACCAACTACTCAGTGCATTATTACACATAGAAGTACAGATAAATGTGTGAATGAGGTGATCTTAACAGTGGGCCCCCAGAGTCAGTGTTACTGGTGGGCCCTTGGCAGCTGAGTCTGACACGATCGTCTGTACCTGATGATATCGTCAGATTCGGATGACATTGTAATATATATTCAGTTATCCGACAGATGATGTTGGGGAAATAAGAATATTGCATATCCGATTTTGGACTGCTGATCCTTTTATACTCGAGACATAGGCCTCCACCAGAGGCATTTGGCAGCAACTATCTCAGAGAGAACATAGAGTGAGTACTCCTGTGTGTGGAAGAGTCAGGTGAGATACCTGCTGGCTTTCCGATTGACTGAGCTACTGTATCTAAAGTGTATGGGGGTTTTACATGTGCCCGTTTTGATGTCTTTCAACACATCATCTCCAAGAATCGATTTCTCACTTGCTGCCTATTACATTCCACCACATGACAGATGCTATTGTCACAAGATAATGAATATTGTTCACTTCACCTATCAGTAGTATTAAAGTGATTGTCAACCACTAGGACAAACCCTACTGATTCCACATGTTTCCCCCAGGTAAATATATAAAGTCTATACTCACCTCCCGTAGTGATGCCGTTCCAGTGGTGTCCGGGCTCATGTGTTGTTGTGACATCACACGAGCACCGAGTCCAATCAGCACTGGCTTCCTTCTACCCGCCTTTGTACCAAATGAGCAATCAACAGGAAGTGAGCACAGCAGAAGCGCTCACTTCCTCTTGATTAACTCGTTTGGTCCCAAGCCGGGGAGAAGGAAGCCAGTGCTAATTGGGTGGGGTGCTCGTGTGACGTCACAACCCCAAGTAGAATTTTAATTGATATAATTTTCAAAGCTGTTTTCAATCGTGTATTTACTCTTTCAGGTCATTCAACACTGTAAAGCCCATATTTAGGAAAATAACACACTGAAAGGACTTGAATATTGGAATTATAAATAATAAAGACCCGGTCACTTGGACTTTTTTTTAACTCTTACAATTCATGGGAAGAAATTCTAAAAATAATTGATTCATTGGGCATAGAGGAACCGTTAAAAAACTTTTTACCTATTACCCAGGAAATAATGAGCAATTCCATCCAGGAGAAGCAAGACGTTTTCATCCTAAAGATCTGCTTTGCATTATCTGTGATGCTTTCGTTAGGAAGGATCTTGGTGCCTTCAAATCTGTCGGCTGCATTCAACACCAGCAGGCCAAGGAAAATAGTAAATGAGGCCGCGTGAGCTACAAATTTCATGAAAGGTCCTCGCATTATCTTACCGAGCTGTAAAAGAGGAAATATCACATAAACCAGAGAAACTAATACACAATTAACACTCATACATTATGCATAGGGCATCAAGTCCATGAATATTATTATCAAGGCAACCCACTCCTACTTTGATTCAAAATATCAAGACGATAATTCTAAAGATTTCTTGGCAAATTAAAGCAAGTGAGCGCACATCTCTGCATCATGAGAAGGCAGTTGAATTCCCTAGGATTACATGTTAAAGGGGTTGTCCAGCCACAGCATATTGTTGACATATGCAAAGAATGGGTCATCATTTGGTGGGTGTCCAACACCCGGCAATCCCACCAGTCAGACGTCATCTGTCCCGATGTCCGCCAGATGTATACACTTTGAACAGAACTGCTAAAAACAATTCCATTCATGTGTAGCAGCTGCTGCCGGGTCCTGCAGAACAAATCCTATTCTTATGTCATATAGAAAACATGTAAATAACAGATGATTAATTGGGGTGATGTGTGTCGAACCCCCATCAATCTTACAGGGGTTTAATGTATACATGTCACAACGAGGTTTTTGCAAGCATCGCCAACTGTCAGGATCTGTGCAGACTACAAATTCTGGCACTCTGCCTTCTAACTTCTTTGACGTCTGTGATCAGCGCAGACAGACTTGGGCGTCAACCCACAGATTTGTGGTTCATAGGCAGGCTAGCAAGAGTTAATCTCTCCTGGGTTGCTTGTTAATTTCCTTTGGTCACATGCTGTGGTCTTCGCTCCCCTCCTATATATGCTGGCTTGACACTTCCATTAGTGCCAGCTATAGCTTCTCTATACTGGTCAGCAGAGATGGTTTGATCCAAACTTACTGATGGTTGTTGTACTTTATTGCTGTTATGGTTTTAACACTTGTTGTCCTTTGTTGCTGCCTTACTTCCCTTGCTTTTCCCCATAGTTTCTTACTGTTTGTTTCTGTGAGTTTGTGGTGATTTTCTTTTTTTCCTGCTTGTCTTTATCTGTGTTGCCATCACACTCCTGCCCCTTCCATCCCTGGGGGGTAAGAAAAGACTACCTCTCTCCAGGAGAACAGCCAGCCACGAGACTCGGGCATCTCCACCATTAGGGGTAACCCTGAGGTTAGTGATAGCCTAGGGTCCCCTAGCTTGAGGGATGGTATAGGAGCCCACTGTCTCTCAATATCCTGAAGTCACAGCATGACAATATAGTTATTCATTACAGAAGCAATGTGCACTGAATGAATACTTATTTTAGTAAGAAGCGTGTACAGCGTTATTTATTTCTGAGGGGACATTATGTGGAACTTTTGCTTTCACGGGTACAGTGTGCAGCAGTATTTATTTCAGGAGACAGTATGTGGTACCATTTTTAAGGGACATATTGTGTATCACTGTTTTCAGGGGGGTTACCGTGTATAGCCCTATTCTAAATGCAGAGAACCAATCTTGTAGCATTATTATATTAATGGGGCAAAGTTTGCCCCATTACTGTTTTCTGGTGGCACTGTTACAGTCAGGTGCACAGTATGTGGCATTATGAGGAGCTTGTTTTAGCATAAAAGTTAAAGGGAACCTGTCATGTAATTTTTTTTTATATTAAATCGCCGCTAATGTGCTTCAAATAATGCAATGTGCATTACTAAAAAAGTTTTTAAAAAGAAAAAAAAATCCATATATTTATCTTAAAAAAATACCTTATCTGCTTCAGTGAATGCAGTATATACCTTAGGGTTCAGTCATAGGGGCGGAGCTTTTGCTGGGTTCTGTCGCTGTCACTCAAGTTCAGGCACAAATCTTTTTTGAACTTGGCCACGCCCCACCACCAAGCTCCTCTGCTCAGCTATGCCCATTATGGTCACATGGTCATGACATCACCACAGGTCCTTTACCACCACTTTTCCTCTGTTATCTCAAGAGCATAGCATTGGAGAAGTGGTGGTAAAGGACCTGTGGTGATATCATGACCATGTGACTTTAATGGGTGGAGCTCAGCAGAGAAGTGATGGTGAAGGACCTGTGGTGTAATCAATTACAATGTAGGGGAAGTGACTAAGTTCAAAAAAGAAATGTGCCTCAACTTGAGGGACCGTGAGTGAACCCAGAAACAGCGCCGCCCCTATGACTGAAACCTAAGGCCCCTTTCCCACATCAGTTTTTTGCCATCAGTCAAATCCGTTTTTTGTACGGATTGACGGATCCGTCGCAGATTGTGTAAAAACTGATGATACAGATCCCGAGAGAGAGGGAGGGAAAGGAAGAGGGACTTTTTTCTCACCAGCAGTGAAGTTACATCCCATGTGAGCATGCTCAGTTACAAAAAACGGATCCGTCGCCAAAATCCGTCATTTGATGGATGACGATGGATCCTGTGCCCATAGGCTTCCATTTTACCAAACGACGAACAGCGACAGATTTGTCCGTTTTTTCGACGTATACAAAAAACGTTACTGTGGACGTCGTCTTCATTGGATCCGTTGAACGACTGATCAAACGTGAGGCCATCTGTCGCCAATACAAATCAATGAGAAAAAAATGGATCCAGCGGCATCAGTTGCTGGATCCGTTTTTTTTTCAAAATCCGACGGATTGTCACTGATGTAAAAAAAATGATGTGTGAAAGGGGCCTAAGATATATAATTATTATTATTATTATTTATTATTATAGCGCCGTTTATTCCATGGCGCTTTACAAGTGAAAGAGGGTATACGTACAACAATCATTAACAGTACATAACAGACTGGTATAGGAGGAGAGAGGACCCTGTCCGCGAGGGCTCACAGTCTACAGGGAATGGGTGATGGTACAATAGGTGAGGACAGAGCTGGTTGCACAGTGGTGTACTGGACTGAGGGTTATTGTAGGTTGTAGGCTTGCTGGAAGAGATGGGTCTTGAGGTTCCTCTTGAAGCTTTCCACGGTAGGGGAGAGTCTGATATGCTGAGGTAGAGTGTTCCAGAGTATGGGGGATGCACGGGAGAAATCTTGTACGCGATTGTGGGAAGAGGAGATAAGAGAGGAGTAGAGAAGGAGATCTTGTGAGGATCTGATGTTGCATACAGGTAGGTACCGGGAGACTAGGTCACAGATGTAGGGAGGAGACAGGTTGTGCATGTCTTTGTAAGTCATGGTTAGTTTTTTGAACTGGAGTCGTTGGGTGATGGGAAGCCAGTGAAGGGATTGGCAGAGTGGCGAGGCTGGGGAGTAGCGAGGGGAGAGGTGGATTAAGCGGGCCGCAGAGTTTAGGATAGATTGGAGGGGTGCAAGAGTGTTGGAAGGGTCCTACAGAGCAGGAGGTTGCAGTAGTCGAGGCGGGAGATGATGAGGGCATGCACTAATGTTTTTGCTGATTCTTGCTAAGGAAAGCACGGATCCGGGAGATGTTTTTGAGTTGTAATTGGCATGAGTTGAAGAGGGCTTGGATGTATTCACCTAAGCATATAGTCATTTTCCAAGATAAATACATGGATTTTTTTTTTTTTTTTTTAACTATGTTAATGATGCACATTGCATCATTTAAAACACATTAGGTTCCCTTTAATGATCCCCTGGAAAAGTTAGAAGACAAAGAAAGCTGGCAGGGAGGCAAAAGCTGCAGAGACGAGATGTAGCCGGGAGAAGTCATCATGGTGGTCCGGGACGAATAAGGAAAACAAGGAAATCAAATACAAATAGAAGTGAGATTTGTAGTTTTATGAGGTACCTCAGAGTATATACAGTAGCTGGGAGTGAAGTGAACATAACAATAAATTTATTTGAAAAAAGAAAAAAAAATGTTTGCGGCAAGGAAGGAACCTGATGCAAAACATTTTTAGCCTCACCCTTGACGATCATTTATTATATTAGTGCAGTTAGCGCCTATTGTAATATAATAATATAATATAATATAATATAATAATTACCTTGCTGCACGGCGCGACCCAGTAAACCATTGCCAGAAATGGTAACCCGACAGCTACAGCCAGCACCACCAGAAACTTTACTGCTGTGGTCTGTTGCCGCAAGCCTGACAGATTTTCATACCAGATGGAAAGAAGCTGCTGCTGACAATTAGGATGGGCCACAAACTAAAAAATGAAAAAAAAAAAACATTTATGTAAACACAATATTCATTAACAAAACAAAAAAAAATAATTTATCCACGCTGTCTCCATTTGACTAATTCCTATATTTAATCGAGGAGGCTACGGTAAGTAGAGCACTCGGGAGTTCACCATGGCGTATTGGTAACGGTCTTGTCTCCATTGGGCTGCATTCCGCTAAGTTTTACAAAGAAGTCAGAGTCGGGTTGTGGAAATGAATGCAGGCAGTTTGTAAGTAGTAAGTATATTACCAACAGTTTAGTGGCACTATAGCGATCATATTTAAGACTTTTTCCAAAATTCATTAACAGTCCTTATGGGCATGCTATCAGCACAGCTATTCGTTATGGAACGGCACCTAGTGAGTTAACCTTTTAGTCCAAGTGGGTGTCATCAGATAGTTTTCACTGGGGGCGTGTATTTCTTCTCCATGTATGATGCTGACCAATCATAAAGAGGCAGCAGCACCCAAAGGAGAAAATACACCACCGTAGCTCAGAGCTGGTTTCTCAGGGTGTGGGATGTATCGATAGAACCCTAATTTCCGGCATGAGGCAGTGAGGGGGAATGGCAGTGCAGCTGAGGTTAACTGTGTCATATTACAAACCCTTCTATCAGCTCTAGTGATTATAGTGTCAATAATCACACTTATGTCTGCTGTGTTCAGGACAATGTGTAATCACTCTGCAGTTAGATCAGGCTGCATTGCACCTCACACAGAGGTCTAAAGGGAAAACTTTTCTCCTTGCGTAGACTGACACACCAGTCTGGCTGCCAGTGGTCTTATAGTCTTATAGCTGCAATGCCCCTCTGGGAAATTTTCAAATTGTCTCTTCGGGGAGGAAGGAGATGAGATCTGGTGCCACCTATCAGAAGTAGCAATCCTAAAAGTCACAAGTGGCCCTTTAACGAGCCTTTTCAGAAGACTTAGGATTTATGCTAGATCAGATCCTCAATTTGAAGACAAGGTGTTTCGGAGTGATTGCCCCTCGTCAGTGCAAAGTATGAGATATTAGGATTGCTACTTCCAATAGGTGGCACTAGAGTTCGTCTCCTTCCTCCCTGAAGAGACAATTTGAATATTTCCCAGAGGAGCTATAAGACTCCTCACTGGCAGCCACATTAGTTTGTCAGGTCTCTGCAAGGAGAAACGTTTTCCCCTTAGACCCCACTATAGCTTCTCATATTGCCAGATCATATCTCATACTTTGCACTGACAAGGGGCAATCACCCCGAAACATTGTGTCTGCAAATTGAGGTTCTGATCTGGCATAAATCCTAAGTCTTATGAAAAGGCTCGTTAAAGGACCACTTTTGACTTTTAGGATTGTTACTTCCAACAGGTGACACTAGTCTTCGTCTCCTTCCTCCCTGAAGAGACAATTTGAATACCTCACACAGAAAAACCCTTCCAATTCTGGGCTATTCCTGATTTAGTTGTATTTGCACTACAGTGACAGATCAGAGCAGGGCTGTCATTACAAGTTGTGCACACAGAAATGAGTGTGATTATGGTCATATCTCTGAACTGCAGTGTGGGCGACGGCCAGTACAAGACAGGTGACTATGTTAGGACAGGAGAGTTGATAAAAGGCCTTGTAATGTGACACAGCTAAACTCAGCTGTGCTGCCCTTTCCCCTACAATGACGTTATCTGATAAGTGTTAGTCATCTGTGCTTTCTAATCACGCAGGAGGATAGACCAGGAGATCAGGGCTGTGTCATTACATTACTTTTCTGTGTGTAGAAAAATGAGTCGGTACGGCTCTGAAATGTGTCGAGCAATAAAACTGCATGAATATACGCTACTATTTCCATGTTTGAAGGTTTATCTGCATCCATCAGTAATAATACCTATAAGTGGATACTAGAAAAAGGCTTACTCCGTTGCAAAGAATACCTAAAATTGAATGAGTAAGCATGCAATATTTTCCAAATATATAAATCTTTATGAAAGTTAATTAAAAGCAGAACAAAATACAAGGGAGTAATCACTAGGAAAACAAAAAAAATGGGAGGATCATCCATATAACAATGATATATGAAAGATCAAACAAATTCTAGTCCACATCTTGTCCAAACATTATTTTCCATTCATTATTTTTTTGTATTATTTTGTAATCTTTACTTATCATTGACTTACAGTATATAATATTTGCATATTACAAACTATACCTAATAATGTTTGTTACTTGTGGTCCCTTAAAGCCATCTTGTGGACTAGAATTTATTTTATCTTTTCAGATATCATGGTTATGTGGACGATCTTTCCTTTTTTTGTGGGTTTTCCTCGTGACTATTCCGTTCTTTTTTTATGCTTTTAATTAATTTTCAATAACGATTTATATTTTTTTAAAATATTGTCTGATTACATCCGGCAGTGCAGATTTATAATTCTATGTATTTCCTATAATTTCATGGATCTGTTGAAGATCATCCTCTAGTCATATTCCATTCATTGGTTTCTATGTGTCTACGGTATCACTCTATGTTCACATTTGTCCCCAACTAGCACATATACAATGATCCCATGTGGACTGAACAAAGGCCATCTTCTTCCAGATATCTTGGTCATTAAAAAAAGGTTCCTATGGAGGAGAGAAGATGGTATTCAATCAGACTACAAATTTGGCAACTGGGACCAATACCGCCTGAGTCAACCAGACCATGACAAGCCTAGAAGACAATAGTCAATTTCCATGAGTAGAAATCATGTTCCCATCCTGTTTTCCCGAAAATAAGCCCTAGTAGGGATTTTCAGCCTCAAATTTAAGCCCTAATCCAAAAATAAGCCCTAGTTGCAGTACTAATATGGCACAATAATTGCTTTACAATCAGTCTTGTGAAGAAGCATTACTCCTACCTTTTTCACTTCATACTTAATAGCAAGCTTTAATCGGCAGAGGCTCGGCCGGCCGTTGGCTTCTCCAGAGCTGTGGGTCGTGTCTACATCACCATTTAATATCGCTTCCACCTCCTCTGTGTTTCTGCACAAATCAAGAAGTCCAACAACAAAGTCCTTGCATTGCATAGACAATTTTTTGTAGTCATTCTAAAAAACATGTAAAACATATCGGAGAATGACTATAAATAGTCGGAACATGCGGAATTAATCAGGGCAACTCATTAAAGGTTCCTGCTCATCCAGTGTGCCGGGTTGTCAAAATGGTTAAAATTGTTGAGATTTTTTTGTAATCCAGCTTAGAGACTATTACATTTATCAGTGTTTGTTCTGTTCTTGTATTTCTTTTTGCCCTTTTTCCATTCCACATAGCTTAGCTCTAGGGCTCATCGTCTATACAATGAGGCAGAGGTAAGACTGCTCAAATGTCTTTAAAAACAAGACTAAAATGTCTTTGACACTCAATGCCAGGAACCAAAATGAAAAGGCCCATGTGTTCATGTAATTTGTTTTAATAAATATCCAATCAAACAGATATTAGGAGTCAGCGCTAAGTACAGATGGGTCCATCCTCACCGTTCCAAGAGTTTCACTATGGACTCCCATAATACAGAGTCCTTATATTACCGATGTAACAGGCCAGACTAACCCTCCGCCCAGAATATACCTGGGGTTAAAGTGGCCTAGGCTAGATTATACCCAAGGTACATTGTGGCCTACTCCAAACTATACCCCAGAGTATAAACTGGCCCAGGCCAGATTATACCCCTCTGGGCCAGAATATACCCCGAGGTATAAATTGGCCTAGACTAGATTATACCCCTCTGTATACCCCAGCTGCTGTAGAACAGGGCGCCAGCCAGCGCACGGGGCCCCAGGAAGCGCACGATACTCCAGGCAGCACATGGCGCCCCAGGCAGCACATCGGACCCCAGGCGGCACACAGGACCCCAGACAGCGCACAGGACCCCAGGCAGCGCACAGGAGCCCAGGCAGTGCACAGGACCCCAGGCAGCGCACGGTGCCCCAGGCAGCGCACAGGACCCCAGGCAGCGCACAGGACCCCAGGCAGCGCACAGGACCCCAGACAGCACACGGTGCCCCAGGCAGCGCACAGGACCCCAGGCAGCGCACAGGACCCAAGACAGCACACAGGACACCAGGCAGCACAAGGCACCCCAGGCAGCGCACAGGACCCCAGGCAGCACACTTAGCCCCAGGCAGCACACTTAGCCCCAGGCAACGCACAGGACCCCAGGCAGCGCACGGTGCCCAAAGCAGTGCACAGGACCCCAGGCAGCACACAGAACCCCAGGCAGCACACAGGACACTAAGCAGCACAAGGCACCCCAGGCAGCACACAGGACCCCAGGCAGCGCACGGTGCCCCAGGCAGTGCACAGGGTGCAGAGACAGCGCACAGGGCCCCAGGCAGCGCAAGGGGTATAATCTGGTCTATGCCACTTTAACCCTGGGTATATTCTGGGCGGGGGGTTAGTCTGGCCTGTTACACCGGGACATGCTGGCAGAACTCTTGACATGCTGGAACTCACATGATGACCACTGGGTGGCCACATGCAGCATAAATATCACTTGGCAGAGAATCACAAAATCATGTGTTGATTTTTTTTCAAAGCTCATTATCTTGCAACACTCACCTTCTGGCATACGTTATGTCAAGAAGAAATGTACGGTAAGACACATTTGTAAATATTTCAACTCCATCAGTGCAAATTAGTTGGGCTAGGCATATGAACTAATGATGCTCAGCACTGATCAATACTCAGCCGAGCATCGGGGTGCTCAGGTACTCTAGGTGCTCGGGCGAGTATCACGGGTACTCGGATGTGTCATTCATAAATAATCCGACGCAAAGAGCCAACTCCCTTCAGTGAATGATGGAAGCCGATGGAGGAGGTGAGCCAATTGCCCCACTGCATGTATATTGTGTTTATATAAATATAAATGTACCTTTAAAAGTTTAGGGCAAATCGTTCTACTCTGACCTGACCTCTAGGATGTTTTAGTATAAAAGAATGTTAAGTAGGATAATATGAAATTAGTACAGATAAGCACCAACTATAGGAATAACGATATATAATGTTTTATGGGAAGGATTAGTGCAATCTAGGGACAAGTTGCACATAAGGGTGCTTTACACGCTGCGACATCGCTAACGATATATCGTTGGGGTCACGTCGTTAGTGACGCACATCCGGCGCCATTAGCGACATCGCAGCGTGTGACACCAAGGAGCGACAATCAACGAGCACAAAAATGTGAAAAATTGTTGCTCGTTGACACATCGTCCATTTCCTTAATATCGTTGCTGCTGCAGGTACGATGTTGTTCGTCGTTCCTGCGGCAGCACACATCGCTGTGTGTGACACTGCAGGAACAACGAACGACTCCTTACTAGTGTCCACCGGCAATGAGGAAGGAAGGAGGTGGGCGGGATGATCCGGCCGCTCATCTCCACCCCTCCTCTGCTATTGGACGGCTGCGATGTGACGTCGCTGTGATGCCGCACAAACCGCCCCCTTAGAAAGGAGGCGGTTCACCGGCCAGAGCGACGTCGCAGGGAAGGTAAGTCTGTGTGATGGGTGTTAGCGATGTTGTGCGCCACGGGCAGCGATTTGCCTGTGACGCACAACCGACGGGGGTGGGTACGCTCACTAGCGATATCGGTACCGATATCGCAGCGTGTAACGGTTAAGCGTGTACTCTTAAGGGTTAAGTGTCAGATAGAATGTGTTAGCAATAGGAAATGTAAGTGCAGGTGTTAGCAGGCCAGATATGGACACAGTGGTAGCCTGGATGACAGTGAGTGGAGCAGAGAGTTGGTGAAGCAGGCAGTCTAGAACGAAAAGGGAGTTGAGTGGATATAGAGTTCTGCACAGAAGGTCCTGGGAGAACGAGCTCTGTATTAGGGTTTGCCAAGGCTTCAGGAGGAATCCTCCATTGTGTCCAATGGACACAGCTGCAAGAGACGGGGAACAAAGGAGTCAGACTCGGCTGCTGGTGGCATAATACTATAATGCCTGCCTGGGACCACAGACTTCAGACTGGCTGTAACGAACAGGCTAGAGAAAAGCCGCTCACAAAGCAGGACTTTGAGAACCCCAAAACCCCTTACAGGGATTTGAAATTACACAGGGCCCCGGATATCACTACTTGTGGAAGGCTGCAGTCCAGATGAGAGTAGTAGTCCGGCAGGGTCAAAACAGGAGAAGCAGAACAGGGACAAAATCAGCAGACTAGGACATAGTCAGAAAACCAAGCAAAGGTCAAATCCAAATCTGGCAGCAAGGTACAAAAACAGCAGGCAGGAGGGTAGTCAGAAAACGGGCAGAGGTAAAAAAACACAGAAATCATTAAACCGAACAGAGCGGGGAACCAGGAAGTAGGAATACATAAACTATCTCTGGCAATGACTAGGAGACAGGAGGGGGAATAAGAAGGGTGTGGTGTCTTCCCATTGGCTGTGGCTGAAAGGTGGTAACATCAGCTGGAAGACACACGCCACCAACAGTCATCCGGTGGTACTGCAGGTCCCAGGGAAAACCAGCTTAGTGGATGAGGGGAGCCTGCGTCCACCAGAGCCACTGGCACCGACCCCTCTCCCATCACCAGCACTGTCCACGGCGGGAACACGGCATCGCCTGGTGATCAAAGCAGAAGTCGCAGCAGCGGGCTTTGGTGGTGACATGATAAATACCCAGAGTGAGAGCTAGACAGAAGGTTACACCATTGAGCAGCGGCAGCAGAATGGTAAGGCAGGAGGAGACTGGCATTTCTGTCTAGGACGTTTATTATGAAGATGTCTCTTATGAAGATTGAATATTGAATAAAGAGGTTGGAGTTTGAATTAAAAGGAAATTGTTTCTGTGATGTGTTGCCCAACTAAGTCTATGACAGAGACCGGCAACAGGGTGAGGGATGAGCCGCAGAAGATGCAAGTAAGTGTCGCACCGTCCGGCTGGGGCGGAACACATGCACAACACCCATGTGAAGAAGGAGAATGGAGCTCTGCCGGTCATCACCCAGCTCCCCCCTTCACAGGAACACTACTTGCAGTCTCTGAATGGTTCTCACTGGGATAAAAACAATGTGTTTGAATGTCCTGTTTAAAAAAAACAAACAAAAAAAAAACAAGCAGTGCTGTAAATGCTAAGCTGTGTGAAACCCTGCCCACACCAATGATTGTCATCTTTCTGTGTACACTGTATATTGACAGAAAGCTAATAATCAGTTCTGGGAGCATGGTTATATTAGAGCTCATGAATATGAATGAGGACTAGATGCCTGTAGGCTTATGTATCTTCTAGTGATAATCTCGTGCTCATAAAACAGTGATTTTATCAAAACTAAACAAGCAGCCCAGTAAGTAACACATCGCTGGAATCAGGCTCTCTGCCCCTTGTGACGGGGTCCTTCTCCCATATCACACAATCAACAGAGCGAGAGATGGCTGTACAATCCAAAGAGCATTTATTCCAAGCAAATCAAATGGTACATAACATAATCCACAAAACAGAGGGTAAAATTAGTCCAGTAACACAAATATAGTCCGGTAACTGATAAATATCCAGGTCTCTCTGAGAAACCAGTTTCTCCCAGAGATTCAATCTTCCTGCTTCACTCTTGAAGTTCCCAAACAGACTGCCTGAATCTGCCAGGTAAGCAAAAAGGTTATAGTAGGTGGACTCTAGGCCCACCTCCCCCACACCCAGGGACGGAAGCGCCTCAAGAGGCTATAACCTTGAACTATAGGGGGTGATTACTTACAAACAATACAATGTACACAGAAGCAGTACAAATAATGGACAGTGAACCACGCTTAAAATAGGAATCTGTACAGCAATATACACCTACCCCCATATCCCACCATCACACCCCTATATTATGATATCGAGAAAAAAAAGGAAGATTGGTCAGGTGCTCTCTAGTATGATGCTGTGTGTGAATCACAGTAAAAGAATAAAATAATATGTGTCCTCTCATCTGGGGCATACTATGAAGAGTGAGTAAAGTGATTCATCCTTGACTATTTGTCGCTCCAAATGACTAAATCCAAGTCCACTAAAAAAAAAGAAGGAGGATAGGGGAATCCAACGCTTCAAGCTGAAGTTGTATCTATGGGTGCTGGGTGGAGAGATTCATGGAAAGGTTTAGATCATAAAGGTGGCAGGGTGGCTCAGACAGTGGTTTGCAGTCTTGCAGCACCTGTGTTCAAATCCCACCAAGGACAACATCTGCCAGGAGTTTGTATGTTCTCCCCGTGTTTCCGTGGGTTTCCTCCAGGTTCCCCAGTTTTATCCTATACTCCAAAGACTGATAGGGAATTTAGATTGTGAGCCCCAATGGGGACAGTGTTGCTAATGTATGTAAATCGCTGTGGAATTAATGGCGCTATATAAGTGAATAAATGTTATTATTATACAGTGCCTACAAGTAGTCTTCAACCCCCTGCAGATTTAGCAGGTTTGATAAGATGCAAATAAGTTAGAGCCTGCAAACTTCAAACAAGAGCAGTATTTATTAACAGATGCATAAATCTTACAAACCAACAAGTTATGTTGCTCAGTTAAATTTTAATAAATTTTCAATATAAAAGTGCGGGTCAATTATTATTCAACCCCTAGGTTTAATATTTTGTGGAATAACCCTTGTTTGCAATTAGAGCTAATAATCGTCTTTTATAAGAACTGATCAGGCCGGCACAGGTCTCTGGAGTTATCTTGGCCCACTCCTCCATGCAGATCTTCTCCAAGTTATCTAGGTTCTTTGGGTGTCTCATGTGGACTTTAATCTTGAGCTCCTTCCACAAGTTTTCAATTGGGTTAAGGTCAGGAGACTGACTAGGCCACTGCAACACCTTGATTTTCTCCCTCTTGAACCAGGCCTTGGTTTTCTTGGCTGTGTGCTTTGGGTCATTGTCTTGTTGGAAGATGAAATGACGACCCATCTTAAGATCCTTGATGGAGGAGCGGAGGTTCTTGGCCAAAATCTCCAGGTAGGCCGTGCTATCCATCTTCCCATGGATGCGGACCAGATGGCCAGGCCCCTTGGCTGAGAAACAGCCCCACAGCATGATGCTGCCACCACCATGCTTGACTGTAGGGATGGTATTCTTGGGGTCGTATGCAGTGCCATTCAGTCTCCAAACGTCACGTGTGTGGTTGGCACCAAAGATCTCGATCTTGGTCTCATCAGACCAGAGAACCTTGAACCAGTCTGTCTCAGAGTCCTCCAAGTGATCATGAGCAAACTGTAGACGAGCCTTGACATGACGCTTTGAAAGTAAAGGTACCTTATGGGCTTGTCTGGAACGGAGACCATTGCGGTGGAGTACGTTACTTATGGTATTGACTGAAACCAATGTCCCCACTGCCATGAGATCTTCCCGGAGCGCCTTCCTTGTTGTCCTTGGGTTAGCCTTGACTCTTCGGACAAGCCTGGCCTCGGCACGGGTGGAAACTTTCAAAGGCTGTCCAGGTCGTGGAAGGCTAACAGTAGTTCCATAAGCCTTCCACTTCCGGATGATGCTCCCAACAGTGGAGACAGGTAGGCCCAACTCCTTGGAAAGGGTTTTGTACCCCTTGCCAGCCTTGTGACCCTCCACGATCTTGTCTCTGATGGCCTTGGAATGCTCCTTTGTCTTTCCCATGTTGACCATGTATGAGTGCTGTTCACAAGTTTGGGGAGGGTCTTAATTAGTCAGAAAAGGCTGGAAAAAGAGATAATTAATCCAAACATGTGAAGCTCATTGTTCTTTGTGCCTGAAATACTTCTTAATACTTTAGGGGAACCAAACAGAATTCTGGTGGTTTGAGGGGTTGAATAATAAATGACCCTCTGAATAAACTTTTCACAATTTAAAAAAAAAAAAAGAAAAAAAAAGTATTTACATTCTTTTTTGCTGCAGTGCATTTCACACTTCCAGGCTGATCTACAGTCCAAATGTCACAATGCCAAGTTAATTCCGAATGTGCAAACCTGATAAATCTGCAGGGGGTTGAATAATACTTGTAGGCACTGTATATTCATCGATTAATCAGATGCAATCAACTTTATCATAGAATATTGCAACGCATTTTGATTTTCACATTAAAAAAACCTGAAGAAGATTCCTGATGGAAAAATCAAAATGCGGTGAAATATCCTTCAATAAATTTAGTTTAGAAAAGACAAAAAGCTGACCAGCATCTCCAAATAAATGTGAACAGAAGTGAGCTGCTATAACTAAAGAAAATACAAACAAAAGAATACCACAGCATTCAGAGCCAAGAGATATGCCAACATAGCATTAATGCAGTTTAAATTTCATATATTTTATGTGGCATATACTTCGAAAAATGAAGGTAGTTAGCGCATAATTTGTCCAATTCATGTGAGCCCATCAACCGGGACAAGGTGACCCTTCTTTGATGGAACCCTAACTTATTTCATGCCTCTGCTGGACTTAAAGTCTACAAATGTATGGGCTGGTAGGATCCGGTACTAATTTAGGCCTCTTTCGCACGTTTGTGAAAAACCACGCACGTTTTTCACGGACGTGTCAGAGGTGCGTTTTGCCCTCCATGAGCCATGTTTATGGGCTACATGTGTTCTCCGTGTGTTATCCATGATAACACACACGGAGAATGGGAAATTTCTACTCACCTGTCCCTGGCGTCGCTGTCCGTGGTGCTGAACTTCAGTCTCCGGTCCTGCCGACTCCTCGCTGCTGCTGCTTCCGGCCGCAGTGAAGTGAATATTCAATTAGCATAATGAGCGGCGGTAGACAGCAAGTGACAGCAGCGGCAGAGACTGCAGGGCTGGAGAAGGTGAGTAACGTTTTGTTTTTTTTTCTCACAGACACGTCTTCTCTCCGGTGCATGTCACACGGAACACTTCCGTGTGGTCCGTTTGCATTACGTATGACACATTTGTGTTCCGTGTGACACCCGTGATGCCGGAGAGAAAACAGACATGTCGGCGTGTGGAGCACATGGACACACGTAAGTACGGAATGGACACACGTTCCGTGTGAAAATACTTACACGTGTCCAAAACCATAGGAATACCTAGGGCTCTGTGTGTACGTGTGGCGCCCCTGACCTGGTCAGGCACCACTGAGTACTGCACCCATGCTGGGGACAGTACAATACAGGTAATCCAGAAGGCTGACCGAGGTGTGACTACACAGGCGCATAGTGATCAGGTCTCACACATGTACCTATGAGAGGACCCCTGGGGATCCCAGGAGGGGGAAAAGCCTTCACCTCCACTGGAATAGTGGAGGGGGCCAAAAGCCTCCATCTCCTCTCAAGGGGTGTGGTAAGAGAGCCTGGTTGCTAGGTGGCGTAGGCAAGAACAGGAGAGGAGGAGCAGTGAGCCGGTTCAGTGCAGTGCAGAGTCTAGGGAGCTCCGAGAGGAGCTGACCCCTACCCCTGGGGCTGTTGCAGTCTGACAGCGCCCGCGCAGTGGCTACCGACGGGGGAGAACGGTCACCTAGGAGTGCTACCCGAAACCCATCTCCAGCTAGAGAGAGAGCACAGAGTGGGAAGTAAGGAGACTGCTAGGGAGTACCAGGCCCAAACGGGCGGCAGATCCCGGAGCGGGGATAGATCCACCTTTCCTTGCTAAACCTGCCGGTGTGGGGCCCTCAAAGCCCACACCACAACACCACAAAAGCCGCAGCCACGTAGCCACAGTTAGGGCCCATAGTTCACAGGAGGCAAGCAGCTGGAGTGATCTGGCCCAGGCAACAAGCAAACGGCAAACGAAGGGGAGAGAGGCTTCAGCAACTTCCCTGGGTGACCCCCATAGGGACTAAAAGTCGGGGTTACCCCAAACCACCAAGGGCTAAGGAAGGCGAGTTGGTAGTCACCATCAGAAGTCAGCCTGAAGGATACCTGGTTCCCGCCTGGTTCATCCCAGCTACGCCCGGGTTACTCACCCTGCCACCTGAAGTGAGTAAAACCCCTGAAAGACATCCTGCGTGTGTGGAGTTATTCTGCGCCTTGTGGTTCTACACACCTACACAGGGCCCTGGGGCTTGCCTCACTCTCAGGAGGCTATCCCAACTGACTGCACACACCATCAGCCCCAGGCGACCCTCAACCTGCAGTGGCGGTCACCACTGACCGCAATTCTGAGAGTGGCGTCACGACAAATAGAAGATTTCCTACCTGTGACAAGATCCAGCCGAGTGGAGTCCCTGAAGGTAATGCACCGACACTGCACTTGTGGGGCTTCACATACGTGTCTCCGGTATGTGAGAAAACTGCCAAACACGTACCGGAGGCATGTACGTGTGAAAGAGGCCTTAAGGGAAGTTGTCACTATATTTGACCCCAGAAGCTGTGGCCAGCACCAGTGAACTCATATATACAGCATTCTAGAATACTGTATATAAGAGCCCAGGCCGCTCTGTATACTGAAATAAACAGTTTTTATTATACTCACCTGCGGGGTGGTCTGGTCCAATTGGCCTCGCTGGTCTGGATGCGGGGCCTCCTCTCTTCTTGCGATCGCCGTCCTCCTTCGCAGCTCCATGTGGATGACGAATCCTACATCATACACAGAGGCCGCCATTGCGCTCTTCCAAACGTGCACTTCTCTCTGCACTGCAGAGGGCAAAGCAAAGTATTGTAGTGCGCATGCGCAGGAGTTCCTTGACCTTTCCCAGCTTCTGTGCATTACAATACTTTGATCTGCCGTCAGAAGGGCAGAGAGAAGTGCACATGTGCAGGAGCGCAATGGAGGACTCTATATGGATGACGTAGGACGCATTATCCACACGAAGCAGGAAAGTAGAATGTCAATCGCAAGAAGAGAGGAGGCACCGGACCAAGAACAGCAACATCCATTGGACCGGATCACCCCCTAGGTGAGTATAATAAAAAGCTGTTTTTACGTTATACAGAGTGGCCTGGGCTTTTATATACAATATTCTAGAACGCTGTATATAAGGGCTCACTGGTAGTGCCAGCTATTTATAGGGGACAAATCTAGTGACAAGTCCAATTAAACACATACCTTGGGGCTGATGAGAGGGGATCACAGACAGAACATGAGGAAGTGAATACAATACCTCCAATAGTATACTATAAAAACCCAGAAAACCAACCGGCATCTGTAAATAAATGTCAACAGGTGCGAGCAGCTATGACTACATGAAACACAAACAAAAGAATATAGCAGCACTCTGTAAGTGCTAAGATATTTGCAAACGTAGAATATATGAGATTTAATCTGCATTAATGCTATTCGGAATATACTTAGCAAAATATTGTTGCATCTGCATGATTGATGATCAAAACCCTTGCATAAGTTGGCGAAACCTCATCCCTTTAAAAGAGCTCTTGTGGTAAATTCATTTTTATTCAATAAATACATTCATAAAATATATATGCATTTAATATCTTCAATTTTAATTATTTTTTTTTTACTTGTTATTTTTATATTTACAATTTAATTTTTGCTGAATTCATTAAACACATTTTGCCCTTCCAAGCTGCAGTCAGCAGAGCTCACTCGATATTTGTGCATATGCTCATGCTACAGACCCAGCTCTTCTTTGCATCTTTATATAGATTATGTACAATGATGCCCAAAAGTGTTGGCACCCCTGAAACTGTTCCATAAAAAGAAGTATTTCTCCCTGACTATTATTGCAATTACACATGTTTTTTCCTTTGTGTGTATTGGAACAACACACACAAAAAAAAACAAAACCAAAAACAGAAAAGAAGCCAAATTGGACATAATTCCACACAAAACCCTAAAAATGGGCAGGTAAAAAAATGTTGGTACCTTTCAAAACTGTGTTTCAAGTATGTGATGGTTGTTCAAACTCACCTGTGGCAAGTAACAGATGTGGGCAATATCAACATCACATTAGAAGCCAGATAAAAAGGGGAGAAGTTGACTCAATCTTTGCATTGTGTGTCTATGTGCGCTACACTAAACATGGAGAACTGTGAAGATTTGAGAACCAAAATTGTTTAAAAATATCAACAATCTCAAGGTTACAAATCCATCTCCAGAGATCTTGATGTTCATTAGTCCATGGTGCACAACATAATCAAGAAGTTTACAACCCATGGCACTGTAGCTAATCTCCCTGGATGTGGATGGCAGAGAAAAATGGATGAAAGGTTGCAACGCAGGATAGTCCAGATGGTGGATAAGCAGCCCCATTCAGCTTCCAAAGAAATTCATTCTGTCCTGCAGCCTCAGTGTACATCAGTGTCAGCCCAAACTATCCGTCCACATTGAATGAAAAGAAACTCCATGGAGGTGACCCAGGAAGACCCCACTGCTGACACAAAGACATAAAAAGCTAGAGTACAGTTTGCCAAAATTTACATGTTTAACCAAAATCCTTCTCAGAAAGCGTCTTAGCTTTTTGGTAAAGCACATCATTCTACAGTTTACCAAAAACAGAATGAGGCCTACTAAGAAAAGTACACAGGACCTACAGTCAAGTACGCTGGAGGCTCAAAGATGTTTTGGGATTATATTGCTGAATCTGGCACTGCTGCCTTAACTGTGTGCGAGGCATCATGAAATCTGAAGATTACCAAAGGATTTTGGGTGGCAATGTAGTGCAGAGTGTCAGAAAGCTGGGTTTGTGTGCTAGGTCATGGATCTTCCAGCAAGGCAATAACCCCAAACATACTTCAAGAAGCCTCCAGAAATGGGTGAAACAAAGCACTGAAGAGTTCTGAAGAGGCAGCAATGAGTCCGGATCTAAATCCCATGGAGACCTGTGGAGAGAACTTAAAATTGCTATTGGGAGAAGATGCCTCCATATATGAGAGACTTGGAGAAGTTTATAAAGAAGAGTCCAAAATTCCAGGTGAGAGGAGTAAGAAGCTTTAGTTACATAATGGAGGAAACATGTAGAGAGATAAATTTATATTATATATATTATACATTAGTAAAGAGAAAAAATATTTAATATCAGTAAAAATGAATGGTGCCAGCAGAAATTAGGAATACTGGGGGAATATCAGAAAATAATAATAAGAGACAGTGAATTAATATGATTCGCAGTGGATAATTCAGACTCAACTATATTAGATAGAAAAATAATATCGGAGGTATTGCAGCAGTTTTAACTGATGTAAAAGATATTGATATTAGTGTTCAGTAAAGGAAGATAATGGTGGTGTAAGGATGCTTAATAATATCTACATAGCACCCTTTGGATCATAAATACTGAACAGACCTCTAAATGGTGGGGAAAAGGTGGCTCATTCTGATGCTTGATCACTGCACCATATCTTCTCCCCAGCCACCACCATAACCAGATGCATTTTTCCTGTGGACTGCATCGCTCAACGGTCGTGTGACTACAACCTTACAGTGTGCATGCTAAGAGTTGTAGTTCTACAATTGCTGGTGTACCACTGTTTTAAGTTGTAACTTCTATATGTGCTGCCCCCATGTCAGCAGCCGGGCTGCTCGGATCCGGATCCGGAGTGGCTCGAGGGGTGTCCGGACCCGGGGGTCGTGCGGCCACTTGAGTTAAGGGGGTATTTACAGGAGATGGTGTATTTACAGTTCGTGACACTACCCGTGGTGTGTGGTAAGGTGGAGTACCCGGTGGCGATGGAGTGGGCAGCCAGATGTTTAACCCCTCCACGGGTAGGGGGATGCCCCGGGACTCAATGGCGGTGACAGGGATGTGCTGTTGGGGAGGTAAGGGTCACTTGCGTACTCACTCAGTCCAATAACGCTGACACCGACAGCTTAGTAAACCAAAGTTCTGGACACCGCTGCCGCTGAGGGGAGCACGCCTGGGTCCCGTTTCTGCTGGTGTTGCCTGATGATCTGTGACCTTTCCCTTGGCACCTTGTTCTCTTCTTAGTTGGCCCCTATAGCTTGAAACTAGTCGGGTCCCGCTCCCCAGTGTGGCTAACTGAGGGAGCTTGCTCTCAGGGTTTACGCTTGGAATTTCCTGGACTGTTTTAGTGGAAAGTCCTATCCCCCTCGTTGCGCTAGTACCCCAATTTTGGAGCGGTTGGAGAGCGGATCTGGAAGGCTCCTTTCTCGTTGGGTAAATTGTCAGGTTGCCTGAAGTTACTCCCTGACCTAGGGTTCACGTACCCCATCGTGCCCTGGTCCCAGCCTGGTGATGGTACAAGGCCGCCGGTTGTCCTCCTCGACAGTTCCGTGCCCCTTGTCATGATCCCCTGTGACCGGGGGTCCAGCTCCTACCAGGTCCAGACCAACGTCTGCTACCTAGTCACTTCCAAGGAGCCCAGCTCATGACCTCCTCTCTCCTTCACCTCCAACACTGCACTCGCTTACTCCTGACCTCCCCTTAACCAACCCCCCAAGTGGGCGACCCTATTCCACTCAGGCTGTCCACTGGTGTGTCTGGTGGGTGTGGTGCAGAGTTTTCCTAGGATTTTGATTAGCTGGTTTTGGCAACACCATAGGTTCTGGACCCGTAACCAGGAAGGAGGTGGATATTGCACAGAAGAGCAGATTGCACAATACCCTGTGACAACCTGATAGGTATATGTGACGCCCTGGCCTATGTATACATACAGTATAATATTTATATATATATATATATATATATATATATACATATATATATATATAGATGCAGACACAAGAGGGTTTCTGTGCAAGAACAGTATTTAGGCATTTTGCACCCCATTAATTTATAATTAATTTATAATTCTGCACCCCTTTATGTGTCTGTGACAAATACTGGTCACTGCTTTGAATGGGTATGTTCGCCCCTGAGCCTTCTAATAATTACGGCCAGGCTTAACCTATGGCAGTCTTCACATGTCTGTGTTTTCCGGCAGCATGGATGAAGAGGGCCAATGCAAGTCTATGAGTCTGTGAAAAACACGTACAGCACATGGATGGTATCAGTGTATAATCAGTGTAGAATCCGTGTGCTGTACGTGTTTAACATTGTAAAGTATCAAAGAAGCTTTGGAAATCTAATTCTCTAGCCATACGGAACCAACATGAATGACACGTGGAGGGCACGCTGATGATACATGGATGAACATGGGTGACACACTGTTAACACATGGATGACACATGGATGACACACTGATAATACATGGATGACACATGGATGGCACACTTATGATACACAGATGACACATGGATGGCATACTGATAATACATGGATGGCACACTTATGATACATGGATGACATATGGATGGCACACTTATGATATATGGATGGCATACTGATTATACATGGATGAACATGGATGGCACACTGATGATACTGTACATGGATGACACATGGATGGCACACTAATGATACATGCATGACACATGGATGGTACACTGATGATACATGGATGAACATGGATGGCACACTGATAATACATGGATGGTACTTGGATGCAGGGACAGAACAACTGGTTGCAATTGAAGGAAAGATGAATGCAGCCAAGTACAGAGATATCCTGTAAGAAAACCTCCTCCAGATACTCGGGACCTCAGATTTGGCCGAAGGTTCACCTTCCAACAAGACGACCCTAAGCACACAGCTAAAATAACAAAGGAGTGGCTTCAGAACAACTCTGTGACCATTCTTGACTGGTCCAGCCAGAGCCCTGACCTAAACCCAATTGAGCATCTCTGGAGAGACTTGAAAATGGCGTCCACCAACGTTCACCATCCAACCTGACTGAACTGGAGAGGATCTGCAAGGAAGAATGGCAGAGAATCCCCAAATCCAGGATCCCAACAAGACTCATGGCTGTACTAGCTCAAAAGGAAGGGTGCTTCTAATCAATACTTACCAAAGGGTATTAATACTTATGACCATGTGATATTTCGGTTTTTCTTGTTTTATAAATTTGCAAAAATGTCTACATTTCTGGGGTTTTTTCTGTCAAGATGGGGTGCAGAGTGTACATTAATGAGAAAAAATTAACTTTTTTTATTTTACCAAATGTCTGCAATGAAACAAAGTGAACAATGTAAGCCAGTCTGAATACTTTTCGTAAATAGTCCTCTTTCCTACCACTGCACTTGGCTATCTGTACTCTCCGTAGCATGAGCTCCACGGTCACCTCTGCACCTTGCTGCATGTACAGCTGCCATTTTGTATCTGTCCCTACATTACTCATGCCCATGGGGCAAAGCTAAAATCAAATGTACAATTCTGATGAAAATTTGAATCGTGACTCATTGAAGTTGCAAATTAATTAAATTAATTTGATTAATTGCCCAGCTTTACTTCTTAAAAAAAACAATATTATTAGTTACATTTATTCAATAGATAAGAGTGTCTTACTCCTGCATTCTTATAGAGAAAGTCTGTGACATGATGACCTAATCATGCTGCTGACATGACTCCTCTCCAGAGTGGAAAAGTCGGCGATAAAATAAGGAGTTCTAATGGAGCCACAAATATACAATAGTCTTCTTTGGGGGGGGATTGAGGTGAATAGTGTATGGACGGTATGGGGGACAAAAGCGTGATGTGACAGTATGGAGGAGTTTGTTAGGGGATAGGATGGGGATAATACAAATGTGAGGGGACAGTACAAGGAGAATGTAAGGAGACAGTAAGGGGGAAGAAAAGTGTGGTGTATTCATGTACTAATGTTGGTTCTGGTGATACGTTCATGTACTGTTGGTGGTTTTGGTGATGTACAGTGCCTTGCAAAAGTATTCGGCCATTAATGTATTTTTTTTATCTTTATGTTTGAAGCCTGAAATGTGGGTAAAGGTTGACAAATTCAAGGGAGCCGACTACATTCGCAAGGCACTGTATTCCTGCACTGATGATGGTTGATACTGTATATTTGTACTGTAGTGATTCTGGTGATATTTTCTTGTACGGATGGTGCTTCTAGTGATTTATTCATTTAGTGATGATGGATCTTGTGAAGTATTTCTGTAATGTTGGGGGTTCTGCTAACACATTATACTAAAATTGGTTGTAATGCTGCATTTTTGTACTGATGGTGGTTCTGGTGATATATATATGTATGTGTATATATATATATATATATATATATATATATATATGTATATATATATATATATATATATATATATATATATATATAAAATATATAAATACAGTATAAAGATACATCACCAAAAATACAACAGTATACAGTATATATATATATATATATATATATATATATGCTGTTGTATTTTTGGTGATGTATTTTTATACTGTATTTCTGCTGATGTACTTCTGTACTGCTGATGGGTCTGGTGATGTATTCATGTTCATATGGTGGTTCTGATGATGTATTCTTGTACTGTTGGTGGTTGTGATCCTGTATACATGTAAAAATCCATAACTTGTATAACTTGTCAGATAATGTGATATATGGCTATGTTAATAAAGTATTTTGCTGTTTGATAAGCTATGGATTACCGCATCTGTATTTGTGTTAGGATCACTATTTATAACATTAAGCATTATAGCATGCCAAATCGTAACAGTGTATAATATAGTCACTGTCAGAATTTGACTTTGCTTTTTGGTTCCAGTGGTCATCACGTGACTACTCATATGCGATTTTCAAAGTTACAGTCATGTAACGACTACCATTTCTTCCGGCTACTTTTAAAGAAGCAGGGCTGTAGTTTTTCACTGAATAGTGAGAGTTAGGAAGAGCAACTTGTCGGCACGTGACTTTAAGTATGGAAATCTCACATGAAAAACAGTGAAAATACATTCATGTGAATGTAGCCTTATTACGATGCTTGAAATGCATTTTGATCTTTTGCTTTATTCAACAATACAATAGAATTTCCATGATGATACACATTTTTAAGAATTCACTTGATACTTGATACGGCACCCACCTTGAATTCTTTTTCTATATTTGCTAAAACGGCCAGTTCATTACTGAGCTCTAAAGCCGTCATGACCGGATCCTCACTAGACAAAGACAGATATGCCGGACTGGCAAGACCTTTATAAGCATTAATCCTGGACCTGGAATGGCTAAAAGAGTCATGTTTTTGTTTTTCACTACATTCACTACATTTACAAAAATAGTCATGTGGCCTCTCAATCCTGGCTCCTTTCCGTAGAAGTGTATGAACAATCTCATATTCCTGGCAATGAGCAGCCAAAATGATGGGTGTGATGTCTTGTGAAAACCTTGTTCCATCTTCATCATAGGCGTAAAAGTCATCGTGTTGGAATTCGGCTTGACTAGGACTTGTGGTGAGCCGCTTCCCTTCGGCAAATGAAGGGTGTCCCAGTATAGCCTCGACTATCCGCACGTATCCTTTGCTGATGGCAAGAAGTAAAGCATCCCCAACCCGCGCCAAGTTTTCTTTCTTAAGTAAAAGTTCAGTAATTTCCAAGTGCTCGTTGGCAACAGCCAATTGCAAAGCGCTCTGACCCATGTAATCTACACAGTTGACGTTCAAAGTGTGACACTCTTCCATCATTTTCCTAATTACAGGAATGTTACCGTATTCTGCTGCGTCCAAAAAACGCTCTTCTTCTGCTGTAAGGCTGGTGGAACGGTCATTAAACATGTAAGCTGGTCCTCTATTGGCTTGTCTTCTGCCCTTCTCGCGGAGCAACGTTTGCCGTCTGTGAGATAATCTGTTGTCTGTGGCACGCCTATGAAGACACAAAATAGAAAAAGGTCAGGAAAGTAATAAAAACTTTCAACCAATAGAACATCGACCATAAAATCGACCAACACTTGACTTCTGAAAAGCCTGTGGTAGGAGCACCAAATGCTTGACCAGCTTGTTGAGGCATTACTATAGTGGTTACTGGTAGGTTCTAGGGACAGCTTACTGAGTGTTATACTAACGGTATAAACCTACAATTAGTGAAACCATCAATTCATATATCATTTTTTACTGTCATAATGAAAGGGGGTGTTTACTCCAAAACAACAATGGTAGATTATAAAACAGGGGTACTAAATTCCTCACCATTGATATAGCGATAGTGAGCATGTGCTACCATTGCTCCAGTCCAAGAACAGAGGGCGTGGCAGCTATTAGATAACAGGAGCAGGCCACGTCCCCTGATGTGTGATAAAATGTCACAGAAGGGAGGGGGAGCACCAAGGAGCAGCTCCAGCATTACAGGTACTGCGAGGATGGGGAACAGCACTATGAATATGATCTTTATAGTTTGATTGCAAGGACAGTAGAAATATTACTTTATCTCCCCAGAAACGCCCTTTAATGAAATTCACTTAAAACTAAAAGGTAAACACATCAATATGACTATTGGAATGTACGATAAAATGTGTTTGGTTAAACCTACATGATATTTTTAAAATGAGTCTGGTTAAGTTAGTGTACACAACTTCAGAATACATGCAATTAGTGATTTATCTGTGTAGTTGCATATTTTTACTTAAATATATTTAAAATATGACATATGCATAACACACTGTATGGATAAAAGTATTAGGACACTTCTTAATCAATGACTTCAGGTTATTCATAGAGTCCCATTACTCCAGATGTATAACATCCGGCCCCTCAGATCCAATGTATAACATCCAGCCCCATTGCCACTGGTGTATAACATCCAGCCCCATTGCCACTGGTGTATAACATCCAGCCCCATTGCTACTGGTGTATAACATCCAGCCCCATTGCCACTGGTGTATAACATCCAGCCCCATTGCTACTGGTGTATAACATCCAGCCCCATTGCCACTGGTGTATAACATCCAGCACCTCACCCCTCAGTGTCTAACATCCGGCCCCTTCACCCACAGTGTATAACATCCAGCACCTCACCCCTCGGTGTCTAACATCCGGCCCTTCGCCCCCAGTGTATAACATCCAGCCCCTCACGCCCGGTGTATAATATCCGACCCCAGTGTATAACATCTGGCCCCTCACACAGTGGTGTATAACATCCGGCACCTTGCCCCCCGATGTATAACATCTGGCCCCTCACCCCTGGTGTATAACATCCGGCCCCTCACCCCCAATGTATAACATCTGGCTCATTGCCCTTGGTGTATAACATCAGGCCCATCGCTTATGATATATAACATCCAGCCCCTCTAGCCCTCCATGTATAACATTCAGTCCCATTGCCCTCGGAGTTTAACATCCAACCCCGTTGCCTCTGGTGTATAAAATTTGAAAATATGACCCCTTGCCCCAATGTATAACATCCACCCCCCACCATCATGATGTCATCTGCCTTTACTAGCATGTGGCAGAATGGCCAGTGGGGCAGAGCTCACCAGTACCAGTGTGGTCCTGTAATAGGATCCACTAGGCTAAAAAAGTCCATTCATGATATTTCTTCCTCCTAAATCAGTGAGGCCTAAACGTTTGAGCTTGGTGTGTCACAATTCATAAAAAAACAAGCATAACTCGAGTGGTGTGTCACTTCTCGAAAAATCCATAATTTTGTGATATTTTTAGCTCTAATTACAAAGTTATCTGATTATTACTGCTGGTGGGAGGGGGAGAGGAGAGAATGACTGCTGGGGGGAGAGATAATGGTTATCTCCCCCTGCCCCCGCAGTCATTATCTCCTCCCCCCCCACTGTCATGTCCTCTGTAGTAGTGTGCCAAACTTGTTCCCTGTAGTAATGTGCCCATCTTGTCACCCTTGTAGTAATGTGCCCATCTTGTCACCCTTGTAGTAATGTGACCATCTTGTCACCCTTGTAGTAATGTGCCCATCTTGTCACCCTTGTAGTAATATGCCCATCTTGTCACCCTTGTAGTAATGTGCCCATTTTGTCCACTGTAGTAATGTAATGTAATAATAATGTAATGTAGTAATGTGCCCATCTTGTAGTAATGTCCCCTATTTTTGCCACATTATGCTGTTTTCACATACACACATAAAAAAATAAAAGATTCTTCTCCCCTGTTCTCCGTTCCCTCGGTGTCCTCTTTCCTGCTTCTTACGGCGCACAGGCCCCCTGAAGATCGCAGCCCTATATCGGGGTTACACCCATCTGCACTTTAGTTCAGATTTTTGATTTCCGCCTCCGCACACAGAAGGCAGACGCCGGCCAATTAGAGGAGGTCAGTAGGTGACGTTGTTGTATAACGTCACCTACTGGACTCTTATTGGCCAGTATCTCCCTTCTGTGTGTGGCAACAGAAATCAAAAACTTGAAGTAAAGCGCAGATGGCTGCGATTCCCGGTATAGGGCCGCGATATTCAGGGGGGCCTGTGGGCGGCAAGAAACTCAGGGCGGCCCACGTGTTTGAATCCCCTGGGTTAGAGAGAGGCAGGTTACGTACTGCGTGGTAAGTAAGGACGCCTCACTCAGGACCCTGCTTAAAGGTACAGAACACAAATTACTGGTGGCCGCATCCCGATCTATAAGACAAGCTGCTGCCACCGATGATTTAACTAGAACTGCATGTGCGGCTTCACCGGACCGGTAATTTCGGAACAGTTTAGCAGTTAACAGTTCAGTTAAAGTTCTAGTTAAATCACCGGCAGCCGCAGCTTGTCTTATATATCGGGATGTGGCCACCTGGCCCTGCCGCGTGTGTCAGTGTCGCGCCCAGGGAAGAGGGTACTCGGTCCCGGGCGGTTGCAAACAGGGATGTCACTCTGGTGGCCGTTGCCCGGTCTCGTTCCCTGGGGCTTCTTTTGTAAAAGGGGGTATTTACAGGGGAGATAAGAGTCATGTGACGCCACCTGCAGGTTGCGGTTAAGGATAGAGAACCGCCGCTGCTAAATGTGGGTACTCCCAGAGCTGGTGGTGATTTGCTAAATTGCTACATTCTTGGAAATATTGAGCGGTAATACGCTAGATGTGCTGACAATAATAATCCTGATAAAGACAATTGCGGCTTTTCTGGAGTGCACGTATTAAAGCAATATTTGAAGACCTTATGATATTGTAGTACAGAAGTCATCTATCCTTAAAACGGAGATTTGTTTTGT
Source organism: Anomaloglossus baeobatrachus (assembly GCF_048569485.1). NCBI lineage: Eukaryota > Metazoa > Chordata > Amphibia > Anura > Aromobatidae > Anomaloglossus > Anomaloglossus baeobatrachus. Next base: position 750,861,402 of record NC_134354.1, on the reverse strand, counting down.
GCACATTGTGAACTATTAGAAAACCTTCCCTGAGGTTTTTATTTAATAATCTAATATTTTTATTTAGTAACTTTATCACAATTCCAAATTGTATACAAGTACTTGTATTTTTGTAATCTATATGAGCAGATGGTAGCCGTCGGCCGAGGCTCCATATGCTTTATTGACTTGTGGTATTTTATAACAGAGTTTGTGTGAAACCCCCTGTTTTTTATTGTGTGAGTGAAGAACAAAATAAAATAAAATACTATTTTTTTCCAAGTTTACATGGTCGTGGTTCAGCGCAAATTTATATATAGGATTTATCCTTTCTATATTATACATATGATAATAATACCAAAGAATCTGTGATTGCAATCATTTTCAAGAAGAAACTGAGTATTATCTGACAGAATTGCAGGGGTGCCAATACTTTTGGCCAGCACTGTAGAATGTGTGATCATAGAGCTCCTGGAGATGAAGGAGGGGGTCACAATAGTTTTGTTCTTTTAATATAGGTCATAAAAGCTATATGCACAAAATGATAGATTTTTATTAAAGTATATTCGCAAAGTTGCATCAAAGTTTTATTTTAGGTGCATTGAAGCAATAATAAAAATTGCAGCGAAAAATATAAAAATTGTCAATCCGAGGACCGCACAGCACAATATATACTAGTAAACAATTCTGTCAAGATTCATTCTCATTTCATTTTAACAAGTGCTTAATAGATCTGATTGATCGGAACATGGCATCCGCCGCAGGACATGATTTAGTGCCCTATCTGCATTGTGTAATTGAAGACTTCTGATGCTTTCCAACATTCATTGTCCCTGGACAGTCATCACTGCAATATCAATAGAGCTGCCGTCTGCTAAGAGGATCAGGGCCCTCGGTCAGATATTGATAGAAGGAGACTCGTAAAGGTCTGTGTCTGCTTTAATTAAGTGACATCTCCTGCATTTACCCCAATACTATGGACATAAGCAACCACTAAAATATGGAAACCCCAAAGGGACTCTTATCTACAGGATCCATCGAATCGAGTCCGTAAAGATGGTCTTCAGGGATCGCTTTTTACAATTTTCTTTTCATTTGATTAGTCTCACCCCTATTAAGACACATGGGTATTATAGGGGTGGTTACCCAGTAAAGGGCGCTTTACACGCTACAATATATCTTATGATGTGTCGGCGGGGTCACGTCGTAAGTGACGCACATCCGGCATCGTAAGTATGATTGTAGCATGTAACACCTCCGTACAATTGCGATTGAACGAAAATCTGTTCATCACACGCACGTTGTTCATTTCTCAAAAATTGAACGTGCGGTTGTGCAATGTTCCCGAGGCAGCACACATCGCAGTGTGTGACACCCCAAGAATGATGAACAGATCTTACCTGCGTCACGCGGCTCCCGCCGACAATGCGGAAGGAAGGAGGTGGGCGTCCCGCTCATCTCCGCCCCTCCGCTTCTATTGGCCGGCTGCCGCGTGACGTCGCTGTGACGCCGAACGTCCCTCCTACTCCAGGAAGTGGATGTTCGCCGCCCACAGCGAGGTCGTATGGAAGGGTAAGTACGTGTGATAGCTTTTAATCGATTGTGCGACACGGTCAACAAATTGAACGTGCCACACATACGATGGGGGCGTGTCACATCGCATACGATATCGTATGCTTAATTGAAAGGTGTAAAGCAGGCTTAAGCTTGGTTACCCAACAAGCAACCTGGATGTCACCATTCAAGTCTTTAAAGGTTATCTCAGACAGCCATGAATTGCCTGAATATTAAAGCGCACCAATCGCCAGGATTTTCCTATATAACCTAAAGCCAGTGCTATGCTGGCACTATCATGCCGATTATATATATATATATTGTGAGGTAGCACGGTCGGCTGCGCAGCAGAAGACACGGGATCCAGGCATTAAGGTTCACAGCACACGGTTTAATGTCCAAACAAAAGTCCACACCAATATACATGTGCCTCTCCAGCAGAGAACTCAGGGAGTTCTGTTCACTCCCTCACACCCGGCACACCTGCCCTTGTTCCTGATTCCATTTAACCCTTCCTTCAGCCTGTAGGGAAACAGCATTAACCCTAGAGTGGATTTACTTTCTATCATGGAGTGAGCACAACCGGGGCGAGACATACCGGCCGTCATAGATAACCCCGGTCACAGTCTCACAATATACACATATATATATATATATATATATATATATATATATATATATATATGTATATGTATATATTTATTTAATGGTCAGCTCGGATGTATACTTTCTGAAGCACAAGCAACCAGAGTTTGTAAAATGAGCAGCTTTTTGATTGGCAGCTGCTGCCGATCAGCTGATAGCTGGGTTGGATTTTGATAGTGATTCCCGCCCCCCTGCCTGTTGTTCCTCCCCTATCTTTTATTTATGCTAATTCTATTATAGAAGTATTTTAGTAAGTGGCTAGAAGAACCTTTGCTGATGTCATACCCATGTGAGCAAAAAAGGGGTGGGGCCTCAGTTAACAGAAAAACCATGTTGCTTCCTAGTATCAGCTATGTTGGCTGAGGTCCCACCCCTTATTGTCACATGGGTATGACATCAGCAAAGGTCCTTCTAGCCATTTATTAAAACGCTTCTATAATAGAATTAGCGTAAATAAAAGATAGGGGGAGGAACAACAGGCAAGGGGGTGGAAATCACTTTCAAAACCAACCCCAGTTATTTGCTGATCGGCAGCTGATGCCAATCAAAAAGCTGCTTATTTTACAAACTCTACTTGGTTGTGTTTCAAATACTGTACATCTAATCTGACAACTAAAGGTATGCATAGAATCAGCCTTGATTGTGCCAGTATAGCACTGGCTTTAGGTTATATAGGAAAATCCTGGTGATTGGTGCACTTTAAAGGGAACCTGTCACCACTTTTTTGGCCTATAAGCTGTGGCCACCACCACCGGGCTCTTATATAGGGCATTCTAACATGCTGTATATAAGAGCCCAGGAAGCTGTGAGAACATAAAAAACACTTTATAATACTTACCTAACGGTCGTGCGGTTGGCCATATGGGCATCTCCGTTCTCTGGTGCCAGCGCCGCCTCTTTCGGCCATCTTCGTCCTTCTTCTGAAGCCTGTGTGCATGACGTGTCTATGTCATACACACTCGCCGGCCCTGCGCAGGCGCACTACAATACTTTGATCTGCCCTGCTCAGGACCTGAATGCCAGCGAGTGTGGATGACGTCGGACGCGTCATGCACTGCGGCTAGAGAAGAAGGAGGACGAAGATGGCCGAAAGAGGCGGTGCTGGCACCGGAGAACGGAGACGCCCATCTGGCCAACCGCACGACTGTTAGGTAAGTATTATAAAATGTTTTTTATGTTCTCACAGCGGCCTGGGCTCTTATATGCAGCATGTTAGAATGATGTATATAAGAGCCCGGTGGTGGTGGTGGCCGCAGCTCATACGCCAAAAAAGTGGTGACCGGTTCCCTTTAAGGAAGCAGAGCACCTTAGTACAGCACCTTGTGCAGGAGTTGCTCATCTCCCTCTAATCTGTGCTCCAGCCAGGTGGCTAATGATCCTTTCTGCAACTGCTGATGATATCACTCAGTCCAGGGAAGTTTGTTGCTATTGCTTTCTCAGCTCTGTTGTGTCAAGCTACACATTTTAAACTAATTTCTGCTATCAAGGTACTGTTATGCACATAACTCACTCATACACTGGTAATGGAAATATTAAAGCCTACAACAAAGAGAAGCTGCACCCACACCCTACTGGTCTCTGTACAGACTAGAAAGCCCCTAGTTGCACATGGCAAAACACAACATTGGAGCTGGCTCCAGAACAGGCTGTTGAGGGGTTCCTTGTACCTCCTGAGGAAACAGAGGGGAGGCTGCTATGTACAGCCAACCAAGAGAGGCGAAGCATGATGTGGTATACGAGAAATCACGGTGAGGAGACATACCAGGTGAGGACGGGGCAGGAGTGCCATTTTAACCACAGAAAAAGACAGCCATGGATCCCCCCCTGGGGAGGAGGGGCGACATGACCAAGGGGGAGTTAGGGAGTGATGGGGTTAATAGGGACAGTTTGGTAGGCAGGCCTAATATGGCATTAAGGGATGGTTTTAGCTTGGGAGGAAGAGGAGGAGTAGGGAAAGGGTTAGTCTGGGAGAGGAGGGGGTTACCTCCTCTTCTTCTTCCGGACGCCAAGAGATCAGCAGCACGAGGACCACCATGGCTGATCTCCAGGAACTTCAGCGCTTGATTGCAGCAGCCACTGCAGCGCACGGGCCCCTGGCAGTGCAGACCCACATCAGGGCTGCCGGGGTTAACCCGTCGGCGCTTGCCCCTCGCTCCCCCAGCCGTGGTGTGCGCCAGTCGCGGCCCCCCCCGCAGGTATTCCCTGGGTGCGGGGGGGGGGGCGAGGAGGAGATGCCAGAGCCCCTCCAGGGACCCTCCGCAGCGGGCCGAGCAGCAGCGGAGTCTGGCTGCTGCTCCCAGCAGCAGCGGGAGGAATCTGCGTTCCAGCCGCGGTGGTCGGGAGGTGGGAGTGGCCAGCGCGGGGCCTACTTCCGGTCCCGGCCTCCGGGCTGGATTTACAGTGACAGCAGCGGCTCCAGGTCGGGAGCGCGCTCGGCGAGGGATGGAGGCCAGCAGTTCCCCCTGCAGTCGGCGGGGGGGACCGAGGGGCTGCAGGCGACGGTAGGTCCAGCGCCAGGGGGAGGTCTGTGGTGCCTGACCCTGGCGCGGCAGTGAGCAGGGGTGACGGCGTGAGCCATGCGGCGACCGCCCGGTCACTCAGGACCGCTGTGCAGCCCCCGGATGTGGCGGTGTCCCGTGGGAGCGGGAGGACCCAGCGGCAGGAGGCCTGCAGCGGCCCAGGAGGGCCAGAGGCGGCGACGGCTGGGATCCAGAGCCGGGCGTCCATCAGTCCGCGTCCAGAGTCCCCTGGTAGTCGGCGAGGGGGGTGGGCGCGGGCGCAAGAGGTCGAGGCCTGGGGTGCCGGCGCGGGGGACAGGACGGTCTCCTGGGCTGTCGCCCCAGGGCAAGAGACGGAGTGGGGACGGCTCTGCCCACGCGGCGGCCCGGTTTGGCGGCCGTGGTGGGGGGGGTGCCGCGGCGGCGCCCCCCGGATGTCGGATGGAAGAAGATGTCAGCGGCGAGGATGAGGAGGTCGTGCTGTCGGAAGAGTCGGATGGTCGGCAGACGGAGGACAGCGAGGCGGCGGTATCGGGGGACGCTGAGCCGTGGTTGGGTGAGACGGCAGCGGAGGCGGCAGGGGCTGTGCTGGCGGGGAGTGTCGGGGGCGAGAGGGCGGCTGTGGACACGGCAGCGCCCGGCGGAGTAGCAGTGTGGAGCCAGTTGTTGGGGCTGTTGCAGGGGTTGGCGGCGGTTGCCGGGGCTGGGGGGGGGGGCGGCGCAGGCGCCGGCGTGGGTGGGGACGACAGGTCGGGGGGCGGCGGTGGGAGGGGGGGACGGAGCGGGCGCGGCGGAAGGTGGGGGTGCAGGGGGGAGTGCGGCGGAGGGGGCAAAGGAAAAAGAAAAGGAGAAGGAGGATGAGGTGGTGCGCCTAGATGATAGGGCTAAAAGCGAAGTTTATGTTTGTTTTGAGGGCCCGCTGGGGGCTCATTTAAAGAAGGAGGTGCGGGAAAAAATTTGGAAAGGGGAATATGTGGAGATTTTTTCTCTGCTTCCCCTGGAGAAATTTAATTTGGATAGGGTTAAGCCGAGCGACTCCAAAAAGGAGAAGGACGAGGAGGAAAAGCGCCGTTATAGGCTTATTCCTCGGACTTTTGCAAACTGGTTGCAAGCGTTTGCGATTTTGGCGAGCGTGGTTGGGGAAAAGGAGTCGGAGCATTGTTCGGCTTTGTTTTGTTACATGGATGCGATAGGGGAGGCTTATCGGGTTTATGGCGGGCTGGCGTGGCTGCGTTACGACGAGCAATTCCGGCAGCGGAAGGCGTTGCGGCCGGATATGCGATGGGACCATAAGGATATTTCCTTATGGATGCAACTGATGTCGGCACCGACTCAGCCCTTTCGGGGGGGGCCGGGGGACCCGCCGTGTTCGAAGTTGGTGGTTTCGCCGTTGGGGGTTGTGCCGAAGAAAGAGCTGAACAAATTTCGGCTTATTCATCATTTGTCTTACCCAGAGGGGTTATCGGTGAATGATGGCATTGCACCGGAGTTAGCGGCGGTATATTATGTGTCGTTCGACAAGGCGTTGGACCTGGTCAGGGCAGCGGGTCGGGGGGCGTTGATGGCAAAGGCTGATGTGGAAGCGGCGTTTCGGTTGTTACCGGTTCATCCAGATAGTCAGCATTTGTTAGGTTGCTGGTGGGATGGCAGTTATTATGTTGATCGCTGTTTGTCAATGGGTTGTTCAATTTCGTGTTCGTATTTTGAGGCGTTTAGTTCGTTTATAGAGTGGGTGGTTCGGGATGTGTCTGGGCTTACGTCCATTATTCACTATTTGGACGATTTTCTTTGTGTTGGGCCGGCGGGTTCAATGGTTTGTGCGGGGTTGTTATTTGCGTTGCAGAAAGTCGCGGGCAGTTTCGGAATTCCCTTGGCTCCCGATAAGACGGAAGGCCCGGCGCCTGTGATGCGTTTTTTGGGGATTGAGATTGATTCTATTGCCATGGAATGTAGGTTGCCGGAGGAGAAGGTTCGTGATTTGAGGGCCGCGGTGGCAGGGGTGAAGGCGGCAAAGAAGGTGCGGCTTAAGGTGGTGCAGTCCTTGCTTGGGAAATTGAATTTCGCTTGCAGGATTATGCCGATGGGGAGAGTTTTTGCGAGACGTTTGGCGACGGCGACGGCAGGTGTGCGGTCGCCGACACATTTCGTGCGAATCACGAAGGCGATCAAGGACGATCTTTTGGTATGGGATCAATTTTTGCAGTGTTTCAATGGCCGGGCCCTGGTGATGGAGAAGGTGGCGTCTAACGGGGCGTTACAGCTGTTCACCGATGCGGCTGGGTCGGCAGGGTTTGGGGCCGTGTTTCGAGGTCACTGGTGTGTGGGTCGGTGGCCACAGGCGTGGCGGGAGAGCGGTTTGGTCAGGAATTTGGCTCTGTTGGAGCTATTTCCTATCGTGGTAGCAGTGGAGCTGTGGGGGTCGCGTTTTGCCGGGAGGAAGGTTTGCTTCCATTGTGATAACCAGGCGGTGGTGTTTGCTATTAACAACTTGTCTGCTAAGTCGGAGCCAGTGGTGGTGTTTTTGCGGCATTTAGTGTTGAGATGTCTGCAGCTGAATGTACAGGTGGTGGCAAAGCACGTTCCGGGAGTTGACAATGGTGTGGCTGACGCTTTGTCTCGTTTTCAGTTCAGCAGGTTTCGGGCGCTACTGCCTTGGGCGGACGAAGTCGGAGTGGAGTGTCCCGTGGATTTATGGAATCTGGTGAGGCGGTGATCTCAGAATTGATTCGGAATTCGGTGACTGAGGTGACTTGGTGCCGATATGCTAAGGTGTGGGCTGAATGGGAGGAGTTGCTGGGTCGGATGTTTGATGGGGTAAGCGTGGATTACTTGGTGGCATTACTGGCGTTGGTGAGTGTGGATTTCTCGGCCGGGCGATCGGCGTCGGCCGTGGCGCATCGGGTGGCGGCGGTGGCGTTTTGGTTAAAAATGAGAGGGGAACAAGATGTTTCGCAGGATTTTCGGGTTCGACGGGCCTTGCGGGGGTTCCGCCGTGGTGTGCGGGAGAGGGACAAGAGGCGTCCCGTATCGTTTGGTTTGTTGAGGCGGTTGGTGGGGGGCCTGAGCGGCATTTGTGAGTCGGTTTACGAGACTGTTTTGTTTACAACGGCTTTCGGTCTTGCATTTTATGGGGCTTTCCGGATCGGTGAGTTGGTAAGCCCGTCCAGGGTGACAGGCGGCGGGTTGCTGCTTGAGGATGTGCGAGTGGGCGGTGATCAGGTGGAGTGCCGGATTAGTCGGTCGAAAACGGATCAGCTGGGCCGTGGTAGGTTGGTGGTGTTATACGCGGTCCCGGGGGAGGAGTTGTGCCCAGTACGTTTGGTGGAGCAATTCATGGCCGTGAGGTGGGGTTTACCAGGCCCATTTTTGCGGCACGTGGATGGGTCCTTTTTATCAAGGTTCCAGTTTGTAGCGGTTCTGCGGTGAGGTTTGCGGAACGTGGGGGAGCACCCGGAGGATTTCGGGTCGCATTCCTTTCGGATAGGGGCAGCTACGGAGGCCGCTCGTTGGGGGCTTGGAGATGAGGTGGTAAAGCGTATTGGTAGATGGGAATCTTCTTGTTTTCGGCGGTACGTGAGGCCGCAGCTGTTGTAGCATTATGGTAACTTTGGTCTAGGTACAGGTGGTCTGGCGGTTTGGAAGTGGTTTATATATGTAAAAAAAAAAAAAGAGGGGGTAATGTACAAGTGTTAGAGGACGGAGGTAGAATGGGTTTTCTGAGAGGCGTTGATGGTGGTGATGTTATTGGTTTTAATTTCTGTTTTCGTTGTCTTTCTTTGTTGTAGGGATGTGCCTAATCTGGATTCTGGGGCATTCCTTCATGTTCTGGGGTGCTCGGCAGGCGGCGGTTCGCCCGAATGGTCGGCAGCTAGGGCTGGATCGTGGGCAGGCGACTGTTCGGTGGATCGGTGTTCGGGGCATGGAGTGGGGCAGGGTGGTCCCAGAATTTGGTCGTTATTGTAAGGTTGACCGGCCTCCGGATGTGCTGGTATTACACGTGGGAGGTAATGATCTGGGAGTCCGGGCGTCACGGGATCTGATCCGGGATATAAAGATTGACTTACTGCGGTTGTGGAAGCAGTACCCGGGTTTGATTGTCGTGTGGTCAGACATAGTGACCAGGTTGTCGTGGAGGGGGGCTCGGTCGGTGGAAAAGGTCAATAAAGCCAGGGCCCAGGTGAATCGGGTGGTTGCCAGGTTTGTGATCAGGAACGGTGGGATTGTGGTGAGGCACAGGGAGTTGGAGCCGGCAGATTGGCGGTTTCGGAGGGGTGACGGAGTGCACCTCAACGACATTGGAGTGGATTTATGGGCATTGGGCCTGCAGGATGGTGTTGAGCGAGCTTTTGGTGTGTGGCGGGTCCAGGCCACGTAAGGTGTCACGTGGTCTGTCCTGTGGCGGGGGGGTAGGTCTGGTACAGAGGTTGGAAGTGACTGGTAACTGGACCGGGAGTCATTGTCTCGGTATGGTGGCTCTTGGTTCCGGGATGTGGCAGGCACGGGGTTCTGCCAAAGTGTAAGGGTGTCAATCCGTGGGTGATTGGCACCTCGTCTCTGGGTCGGTGTGTTGCGGCCAGGGGCAAGGGGAGTAGTAGTTATGGACTGGGCCTGCCCCCGGGAGGGTCATGTAATTGGCATTGTCTATTGTTATCTGTGTGTTGTTCTGGGTCGCCCGTTGGACGGCGTCCCTAAGGTGCTTAGTTTGTGAACAATAGGCAATAAAAGGCTGCTGTGGCCATTTTGAACCAAGTCACATGCAGTCCGTGTGTTTATTTTTAGGATAAGGGTTTTGGTAACACAGACATCACGACCGGAGAATACTCCCTCAGCTGGTCAAGACAGCCATGGATCCCCCCCTGGGGAGGAGGGGCGACATGACCAAGGGGGAGTTAGGGAGTGATGGGGTTAATAGGGACAGTTTGGTAGGCAGGCCTAATATGGCATTAAGGGGTGGTTTTAGCTTGGGAGGAAGAGGAGGAGTAGGGAAAGGGTTAGTCTGGGAGAGGAGGGGGTTACCTCCTCTTCTTCTTCCGGACGCCAAGAGATCCCCGCCCACCCTCCCTTTTTGTGTTGTCATCTGGGGGACGTTGTTTGGGATGTTGGGATGCTATTTGTCACAGCAGCGGGGGGGTAGGTCTGGTCCAGAGGTTGGAAGTGACTGGTAACTGGACCGGGAGTCATTGTCTCGGTATGGTGGCTCTCGGTTCCGGGATGTGGCAGGCACGGGGTTCTGCCAAAGTGTGGGGGTGTCAATCCGTGGGTGATTGGCACCTCGTCTCTGGGTCGGTGTGTTGCGGCCAGGGGCAAGGGGAGTAGTAGTTATGGACTGGGCCTGCCCCCGGGAGGGTCATGTAATTGACATTGTCTATTGTTATCTGTGTGTTGTTCTGGGTCGCCCGTTGGACGGCGTCCCTAAGGTGCTTAGTTTGTGAACAATAGGCAATAAAAGGCTGCTGTGGCCATTTTGAACCAAGTCACATGCAGTCCGTGTGTTTATTTTTAGGATAAGGGTTTTGGTAACACAGACATCACGACCGGAGAATACTCCCTCAGCTGGTCAATACAGACAAAGGAAAAGCAAAACTCTGACACAACACACACACACACACACACACACGATTAGACAATATGACATTCAGGAGCAGAACAACAGTAGGAAGGTAGTTACAAAAGACAACAGGTGTCTCCACAACCGCACCAAATAATAGGCACTGTGGCGCCCCTGACCTGGTCAGGCACCACTGAGTACTGCACCCATGCTGGGGGCAGTGCAACACAGGTAATCCAGAAGGCTGACCGAGGTGTGACTACACAGGCGCATAGTAATCAGGTCTCACACATCTACCTTTGGGAGGACGCCTGAGAGCTTCCAGGACGGGGCGTGTGTAACGCCCTGGCAAAGCCAGGTTGTCACAGAAAGAGTTAATCCTCCTTGGTAACCTGATCTCACACCAGTGCAGCAGGACAAACCACCTCCCCCAGTGTAACAGCAAAACAGAGCAGGAGGGGAGGGGCTGGAGCAGAGTGTGTGGAGAGAGAGACAGGAGAGGAGCCCGGAGTTGTAGCTCCCGGGCTGCTACTGAAGCGTGCTCCAAAAGGGCCGGGACAGGCTGGTAGTGAGGAAGGGACTCTGTGACCGGGGCAGGGTAGCGGCCCGCCGGTGTGGAAGGAGATCCTGGATCACTGCAAGGGGAGCGGACTCCCCGTTCCCGGCTGAGGAGAAAGAGAAAGAAAGTGGAGAGAGAGGCACCTGGCTACAGGGAAAGAACAGGGGCTGCTGCACCGTGTGTGGGACACTAACACCCTCCGTACCGAAGGCTGTGGACTCCGGCAGTTTCTGGTTAATTCCTGACTCTGTCGCGGGCGGGGAGGAGGGTGTCAGCACTGCGCTCACCCCACTGCTCGGGTCCGGCTGCTGCTGCTCTGTGGTGGCTCGAGCGGTGGGCCATCCCGGGGGTCTCGAGCGGCGCTCCTCGCCCGTGAGTGAAAGGGGTTATTTGGGTGTGGGGATTGTTTATTGTCCGTGACGCCACCCACGGTTGTGGTGATTTGTTGACACCACCGCTGTTCTGTATGGGGATCCCGGGAGTGATGGTGTGGAGCAGCAAGTTGTTGTGTTTCCCCTCCGTGGGTAGGGGGTTGGTGATCCCGGGGCCCAGTAAGGTGGTGGGAAGATGCAGGGCTTGGTGGGTGCAGGGACGCGGGGGCAGCGCGGTGCCTTGCGGCACTGTGGTACTCACTCAGCCTGAGACGATGACACAGTTCTCGGTAAAACACACGGCTGGAAAGACGGTTCCCACGGACGGCTGCACCTGCTTTTCCCCAGTAGTTGATGGTGACGGTCCCTTTTCCTGCACCTAAGATGGTTATGGTTGCGATGGGTTCCCACCGGTAACCCGCTCCCCGGCTTGGATATGGCCGGAGGAGCCCTACTTTGCCCGCAGGCGCTGGCCCTGAGAAACTGGTGCCCTGGCGGTGGCGGTGTCTCTCCGTTTCGGTTGGACTGTTGCCTTCTATCGGGACTTGGTTGTTGGGAGACAGTCGTCCCCTTCACTGACGGATTTGGTAAATTATGGCGACTCCTAGCCTTGCCGGGATCCGAAAGGCCCCTGCCCTGGTGCTGACTGTTCCTTGTACACTGCTCCAGACCGCCGGGTCACCACCCGTCCGCGGTCCTTCCAGCAACCTCCGAGCAGTCACCCCTGCAGACAATCACCGCCGTCTGCTGACCTTGCTGTCTCTCAGCCTGGGGCACACACCCGGACCAACTTCAGGCTTTACAAACTGTCACTTTTCACTTTACTTCAGCTTCTCTCCTAAGCTCCTCTACCACTTCACTTCCCTAGCTGATCACTCCTAAACTCAACTTCTTGTTTTCTCCTTCACTTCCCTAGCTTATCTGCCTGGTTCTTCCCGCCTCCAGAGCTGCGAACTCCTCGGTGGGCGGAGCCAACCGCCTGGCCCACCCCCTGGTGTGAACACCAGCTCCTGGAGGAAGGCAACAAGGATTTTTGTTTAGCCTTGATGTTCCTAACTGGGGTGTAGGGTGTGGTGGTGTTATGACCTGTGACCCCTGGCTTGCCCAGGGCGTCACATTCCCCCTTAGCAAAATGCAGACCGTCCGCGGGCTGCCCGTCCAACACCGGTTTTATTTTCTGAAAATATATAAAAAAGTAAAACGGTAACATATATACATCTTATGGCATCATCCCACATCGGGAGGTTCTGTTCTTAAACGTTACGGTAACAAACATTTTAACGGTTGCGGCTCCGCTCTCTCCCACCCAAGTAACCTGGCCCTGATGCTGCCCCTAAAGCCCAGGCAGCACCCCTTGACCCAAGTCCAGCACAAGTTACCCGAGCGGGATCTGTCCTTCCCCTCCAGAGGGTAGCCACCGGTTCCTGTGGTGGCTGGGCCCCAGCCGGCTCTACTGCGGGCCCTCCCTCCAACCTGCCTCTCCGGAGGCGGTAACGGTAGCGGCAACAAAAGATTTTTATTTACATCCCACTAACGTTTGTGGTTGCCCTGCAAGTTTTCGGGCCTGTTCATAGAGAGTTCCCTATGCAACTTTTCAAACAGTCCCCACGGGGACAACGGTGCCGGCAACGGCCGGTTCTCTCTCAATCATGGTTCAAATCAGGTGACTTTCACGGTTATCATTACTTTTATCATTTTGCAAAACTTTTTCAAACACAAACTCACGCAGACTTCCTGACCCCCTCTTTAAAGGACGGTCTCCCTGTACCTAAGTGGGGGTCTACCTAGGTTGGGACGGGTGGACCTCCGGGGTCCGGTGTCAGTGGGGCTATGCAGTGGGGCAGAGGGAACAACTGGTTCCTCCTCCCTGCTATCGTGTGGGGCAGGCGGAGGCATAGGGGAGCTGGGCACAGGTTCATCCCTGGGCACTGGCACTGGTTCTGGCTCACGGTTGACCACTTCCACCACTTCTTCATCCACAGGTTGTGGGAACAGTATCACTGGAAGAATCACCGCGCCGTTCTGCGTAGGCCAGTCTGCTGGGAAGTCACCCATCACAGTGTGGATCACCTCTTTTGCCTTCTCTGCTGGTGGAGGAACTGGTACTTCAGCCGTCGCCCTCAATGCTGGTGGGCACCTTTTCAGATGGTCCTGGGAAACCGTGGCCAAAGTGCCCCCTTGGTCACGACTGATCTGGTAGGCCTTTCCATCTTCCCATCCTGTGGGTTGTATGACATATGGGGTTTGTTCCCATTGATCATCCAGCTTGTGGGTCTTCCGCTTCCGCTTTAACACCACATCTCCAGGCTGGAAAGGGCCCGCAGACGCTTTCTGATTGAAGCGCTGCTCCTGTTGTTCTCGACTCCGACCTAGGTTCTTCTCCACATACTCCTGAATCTGTCGGTATTGTGCTCTCCGCCGAGTTTCCCATTCAGATGTCGAAGGGAGTGCTTCTGGGGCCTCCAACCCCATTTCCAGGTCCACCGGCAGGCGGCCGGGCCGAGCCCTCATCAGATATGCTGGGGTGCACTTTGTTGAGCTGGACGGGATATTGTTGTACATATCGACCAAGTCGGGTAGCTTTTCCGGCCACAGGTTCCGCTCTTCCAGCGGTAACGTCTTGAGGAGTCCCAGGACCAAGTGGTTCATCTTCTCACACATGCCGTTGGTCTGGGCATGGTAAGGGGTGGTCCGGATCTTCTTACAGCCGTACAACTGGCAGAACTCATGGAACACCTCTGCTTCAAAAGCCGGGCCTTGGTCAGTAAGCACCTTTTCTGGATATCCATGTGGTCGGCAGAAATAAGCCTGGAACGCTCGAGCGGCAGTTCGACCAGTTAGGTCCTTGACGGGGACTACCACCATGAATCTTGAATAGTGGTCTACGATGGTCAACTTCGTAGGCGTACCCACTTCGGCTGGGGGTGAGCTTGACATGGTCTAGGGCGACCAGTTCCAGCGGCTGATGTGTGATGATTGGGTGTAGGGGCGCCCTCTGGCTGGCCTCGTCCTTCCTCCTCAGCGTGCAAGGACCACACTCTCGGCACCAGGCTTCTACCGACTCCCGCATCCCACTCCAGTAGAACCGCTCTCTCAACAGCATCTCCAGCTTCTTCCACCCGAAGTGTCCGGCACCATCATGGTATGCCCGCAAAACAGTAGCCACATCAGCTTGGGGAATAACCAACTGGCAGATTTTCTCATGGGTCTTCGGGTTGATCAGCTCACGGTACAGCTTCCCTTGATGTAGATAAAGCCGTTTCCGCTCCTTCCACAAACGCTGGGCTTCAGCTGGAGCAGTAGGGTCCATTCCAACAGCACCTTGTTCCACCAGGGTCTTGACAAGGCGGACAGCCGGCGCCTGGTTTTGAGCTTCCTGCCACTCTTGACTGGGCCGTGGGTCCAGGTCCACCCGTTGTTGGTGTACCTGTACCTTCTCAGTTGGCGGCTGGTGAAATGCAGGCAACTCAATCTCCTCGAGATCGTCATCCTCGTACCCTTCTTCCGACAAATGGGGCATTCAGGAGAGTGCATCAGCATTAATGTTGACACGACCAGCTCGGTACTTGATGGTGAAGTCGTAGTTGGCTAGCCGGGCCACCCACCGCTGCTCCAACGCGCCCAACTTGGCCGTGTCCAGGTGAGTCAACGGATTGTTGTCCGTGAAAGCGGTGAATTTTGCTGCAGCCAAGTAGTGGCGGAACCGCTCTGTGATAGCCCATACCAATGCCAGGAGCTCGAGCTTGAAGGAGCTGTAGTTCTCGGGGTTCCTTTCAGTTGGCCGAAGCTTCCGGCTAGCATAAGCAATCACTTTCTCCTTCCCATCCTGGACCTGGGACAGGACTGCTCCTAGTCCCACATTGCTGGCGTCTATGTAGAGGATGAACGGGCAGCCATAGTCAGGATACGCTAGGACCTCTTCTCCGGTCAGGGCCGCTTTCAATTGGCAGAAGGATTCCTCATGCTTTTCCTCCCACACCAGTGGGGCTCCGATGGGTCTACCACCTTTGGTCTGTCCCACGTGGAGATCTTGCATGGGGGCAGCCATCTTCGTGTATCCCTTGATAAAGCGCCGGTAGTACCCCACCAGGCCCAGAAACTGCCTTACTTCCCTCACTGTGGTTGGTCTCGGCCAGCCCTGGATGGCAGTGATCTTCTCAGGGTCGGGGGCGACACCTTCTGCACTTACCACGTGCCCCAGGTACTGCACTCTGGGTTTCAGCAGGTGACACTTAGAGGGCTTCAATTTCATCCCGTATTTGGCAAGGGACGCGAACACCTCGGCCAGGTGCTCCAGATGGGCTTCATACGACTGGGAGTAAACAATCACATCATCCAAATACAATAGGACGGTCTCGAAGTTTAGGTGTCCCAGACAGCACTCCATCAGCCGTTGGAAAGTTCCTGGGGCATTGCACAGCCCGAATGGCATACTATTGAATTCACAGAGCCCCATCGGGGTGGTGAAGGCGGTTTTCTCCCGGTCTTCCGGGGCCACGGCCACTTGCCAGTACCCACTGGTGAGGTCAAGGGTAGAGAAGTAATTTGCAGTTCTCAGTGCGGCCAAAGACTCTTCAATACGGGGCAGTGGGTAGGCATCTTTATGGGTTATCTGATTAATCTTCCGGTAGTCCACACACATCCGCATGGTACCATCCTTCTTCTTGACCAGTACCAACGGAGCGGCCCAGGGACTACAGCTGTCCCGAATAACCCCTGCCTCCTTCATATTCCTCAACATATCTTTGGCACACTGGTAATGTGCAGGGGGAATAGGCCTGTACCTCTCTTTGATAGGGGGGTGTTCACCGGTGGGGATATGGTGTTGGACCCCTTTGATCTGCCCAAAGTCTAGTGGATGTTTGCTGAAAACCTGTTCATACTCCCGCACCACCCTGTATACCCCTGCTTTGTGTTGTGTAGGGGTATCATCAGTGCCCACGTGTAGCTGTTGGTGCCACTCAGTTACCTCCCTTTGAAGCGGGGAAGTGCTGGTAGTAGGTGGGGAGACTGAGGGACTGGCTTCGTGGATGGTGTGGGGGTCCAGGGTGAGCAGCTTGGCAATGGTGGCATACCGGGGAAGCCTGACTTCTTCCTCCCCACAGTTCAGCACCCTCACGGGCACTCTTCCCTTCTTCACGTCTACCACCCCTCGGGCGGCCATTACAGTGGGCCAGTGCTCGGAGGGTATGAGCTCCATCATGGCAGGGTAGTCACGCCCCTGAGGCCCTACTGCTGCCCTACACCAAATCATCATCTCACTCCTAGGGGGCACAATCAACGGAACAACATCCATCACTCTCACTCCACCAATCTCTCCTCCTGTTGAGTTTACATGCTGGCGGTACATCAAGGCTCGGATCTCACGCTGCACAGCTCTCTGTCGACTCCCCGCCGCCGTGGCGGCCAGCTGCTGCAGTAGGGACAACACATCACCCATACAGTGCTCCATCACATTGGTTCCTAGCACTATCTTTGGGTTATGATCACTGGGTTCATTCATGATCACAATCATACCCTGGTGCTGCAGTTCAGCTTGCCCTACTGTCATAGCAACCTGTTTATACTCCACTTGGGTCAATGGGAGTCCATTGGCAGCAATTAGCGTTATACTAGTATCTGGGGGTGCCAGCTCGTCTATCCCCCAATACCGCTGGTACAATGTGTATGGCATGGTGGTTACCTGTGATCCAGTGTCCAAGAGAGCCATCACCGGTATGCCGTCCACAGCCACGGGGATGATGGGCCGGGCCCCGATATACCGGTCCCGCCAGTCCGGGGGGCCACGGTGTTCTACTCCTGAGGATTGGCCCGGGGCCCCATGGGTTGCTCGTTTAACGGGCACTGTCGGAAGTAATGCCCAGGCTTACGGCACTTGTAGCAGGTTGGAGGTCTGCTCCGCGGGTTGCTGTTACTTCTCCGCTGCATCCAGGGGACATCCTCAGGGCTGTCGGCAAGCTGTATCTGTGCTGAAGGCTGAGATCTGGTCAAAGGTTGGAGTGCAGCAAGAATCTTGGCGAGGTCTCCATCCATGCGACGGACCTGGGCTGCTAGTTCCTCCATCGTGCTGCTTGGGGCTGCAGGTGTTGGAGAGGTTGGTAGGGCAGGGGCCACCACAACGGGGGCCGTCTCGATGGGCCACGGGGCTGGCTCCAGGACTTCTGAAGCTGGGGGCTGTAGTGCTTTAATGGCCCGTTCCTTTAACACAGCAAAGTCCACATCAGGGTGTTCTAGGGCCCACAGCCGGAGTTGTTTGCGATCCTCAGGGGATCTCATCCCCTGCACAAACTGCTCTACTAACATCTTGTTGCTATCCGCCTCATTGATAGGGTTCACCCGCTTTAGCGTGCGGAGGGCGGTCTGCAGACGTAAAGCATAGTCCCGAATGCTATACACAGCCCGTTGCCGGCACTGGTAAAACTGCATCCTCAGCTCCGCTTCAGTCCGGGTCTCAAAGGCAGTCTGTAGCTTCTCAAAGATGGTGGCTACAGAGAGCCGGTCCCCCTTGGCCCAGGTCTCCACCTCCTGCTCAGCCGCACCGGTTAACTGGCCCAGCACTACCACCGCACGTTGCTTATCGGTCAGGGGGTACAGCTCTAGCAACGGGTTAAGCTTTTTCCGGAAAACCTGTAAAGCATCAGGTTTCCCATCATACTGCAGTAGCCAGGTAGCTCCGGGCGCATAGGGCAAGGAGAACGGCATCACCTGAGCGAGCGCGGGGGCCGCGGCACCTCCCGCCAGCGCGGCCGGGACCTGGGCAAGTCCATTCCCATCCGCGGGTGCCACTGCGGCTGCGACCACCGCTCCTCCAGCGGCTCCGTCGGGCGCAGACATCTTGTTTCCGTCCCCCTTAGCTTCTTTCCGGCCCCTCCTCTATTGGGGCGGGGTTTTGGCCTTCGCGCCTCTGCTACTCGAGAAGACGCTCGAGCGGGAACTTTTCGCGCCAAAGATGGCGACTTCTGAAATTTTTCAGCCGGATACCTCCGGCGGTCACAAGGTGCACCTCTACCCAACGGCAGAGCGGTAAGATCCTGTTCGTGACGCCAAGTTGTCGCGGGCGGGGAGGAGGGTGTCAGCACTGCACTCACCCCACTGCTCGGGTCCGGCTGCTGCTGCTCTGTGGTGGCTCGAGCGGTGGGCCGGATCCCGGGGGTCTCGAGCGGCGCTCCTCGCCCGTGAGTGAAAGGGGTTATTTGGGTGTGGGGATTGTTTATTGTCCGTGACGCCACCCACGGTTGTGGTGATTTGTTGACACCACCAGTGCTCTGTATGGGGATCCCGGGAGTGATGGTGTGGAGCAGCAAGTTGTTGTGTTGCCCCTCCATGGGTAGGGGGTTGGTGATCCCGGGGCCCAGTGAGGTGGTGGGAAGATGCAGGGCTTGGTGGGTGCAGGGACGCGGGGGCAGCGCGGTGCCTTGCGGCACTGTGGTACTCACTCAGCCTGAGACGATGACACAGTTCTCGGTAAAACACACGGCTGGAAAGACGGTTCCCACGGACGGCTGCACCTGCTTTTCCCCAGTAGTTGACGGTGACGGTCCCTTTTCCTGCACCTAAGATGGTTATGGTTGCGATGGGTTCCCACCGGTAACCCGCTCCCCGGCTTGGATATGGCCGGAGGAGCCCTACTTTGCCCGCAGGCGCTTGGCCCTGAGAAACTGGTGCCCTGGCGGTGGCGGTGTCTCTCCGTTTCGGTTGGACTGTTGCCTTCTATCGGGACTTGGTTGTTGGGAGACAGTCGTCCCCTTCACTGACGGATTTGGCAAATTATGGCGACTCCTAGCCTTGCCGGAATCCGAAAGGCCCCTGCCCTGGTGCTGACTGTTCCTTGTACACTGCTCCAGACCGCCAGGTCACCACCCGTCCGCGGTCCTTCCAGCAACCTCCGAGCAGTCACCCCTGCGGACAATCACCGCCGTCTGCTGACCTTGCTGTCTCTCAGCCCAGGGCACACACCCGGACCAACTTCAGGCTTTACAAACTGTCACTTTTCACTTTACTTCAGCTTCTCTCCTAAGCTCCTCTACCACTTCACTTCCCTAGCTGATCACTCCTAAACTCAACTTCTTGTTTTCTCCTTCACTTCCCTAGCTTATCTGCCTGGTTCTTCCCGCCTCCAGAGCTGCGAACTCCTCGGTGGGCGGAGCCAACTGCCTGGCCCACCCCCTGGTGTGAACACCAGCTCCTGGAGGAAGGCAACAAGGATTTTTGTTTAGCCTTGATGTTCCTAACTGGGGTGTAGGGTGTGGTGGTGTTATGACCTGTGACCCCTGGCTTGCCCAGGGCGTCACAACTCTGTGTGAATTTCCTTGCAAAGTGAACTGTGAGTAACAACATCCCCCAGTCCAACCGGACACACAGCTCTCAGACCGTCTCCATCTCCTCCCTGCACCACCTCACCGGGGTCCTGGGACACCAACACCCTACCCGTGGAGGGAAATCACCACCTTGCTGCCCACCACCATCCCCGGGATCCATTAACCGGCAGCGGCGGTGCTCCGTTATCTCACCGCACACCACGGGTGGCGTCACGGACAATCTCCCCTACTTAATTCCCCTTTTATTGTGGAGCCTGGGATCACAGACCGGGTCGCGCCACCGTGATACCCACAGAAGTGACCCCGTGGCCCGGATCTGAGTACCCCTTATCCCGGGGCGACACACGTGGCCTCCATGTCCACTCAAGGGGTGTGGTAGAGAGCCTGGTTGCTAGGTGGCGTAAGCAGGCACAAGTGGGGAAAGGAAGTAAAGAGGAGGAGGCGTTAAGCAGTTAGTTAGAGTGTGGCGCTCAGACAGAGCAGACGTGCAGAACCCACAAGTGAGCCGGTTTAGTGTGCAGCTCAGGGAGAACAGAAGCAGACCCTGGAGCTGTGGCAGTCTAACAGCGTCCGCGCAGTGACTACTGACGGGGGAGAACGGTCACCTGGTAGTGCCGTCCGAAATCCACCCAAGGCTAAAGAGAGAGCAACGGAGTGGAGAGTAAGAGGACTGCCAGGGAGGAACCAGGCCCAAACGGGTAACAGGCCCCAGTGCAGAGCTAGATCCACCTTTCTTCTGCCAAACCTGCCTGAGGGGGCACTTCAAACCCCCAAGACAACACCACAGAGTACGCAGCCACGTAGCAAAGTGAGGGCCCATAGTTCACAGGAGGCAAGCAGCCGGAGTGACATGGTCCAGGCTACAAGCAAACGGGCCGAAACGAGGGGAGCAGTAACTTCCCTGGGTGACCCCCGTAGGGACTGCAAGTCTGGGTTACCACAAACCACCAAAGGGCTAAGGAAGGCGAGTCAGTAGCCACCCTCACCAGTCAGCCGGAAGGACACCTGGTTCCAGCCTGGTTCATCCCAGCTACGCCCGGGTTACTCACCCTGCCATCAACAGTGAGTAAAAACCCTGAAAGACATTCTGCTTGTGTTGAGTTATTCTGCACCTACACAGGGCCCTGGGGCTTGCCTCACTCTCAGGAGGTTATTACAAGTGACTGCACCCACCACCAGCCCCAGGCATCCCTTAATCTGCAGTGGTGGTCCCCATTGACCGCAATTCTGAGAGTGGCGCCACGACAATCCCAAGAAGGTTCTCTACCTGTGACCAGAACCGTCCTATCACATGGAGTCCCTAAAGGTAATGCACCGCTACACTGCACCTGTGGGGCTTCACAGCACCACTTCCACCTTCACTGAAGGACTGTAACTTCTGAGCACTAATCCACCTAGAAGTATGGCCAGCAAGGAAATGTAGTGAAGGGAGAATATATATATATATATATATATATATATATATATATATATATATATATATTCTCCCTTCACTACATTTCCTTGCTGGCCATACCTCTATATATATATATAGTGCCCCTGAGTATATCAGGGTGCCACAGGGTACTGCATCCCCCAGGGTGCAGGACCTACCCCTCATGGTTCCAGGTTCTTAACAAACTTGTGTCACTGACATCAGCACAAATCCCAATCACACCTCACATCCTGTCCTGTCAGACACACCAGTGGGTTGCATAAGCGGAGTAAGGCCACCCACCTAGGGGTCAGGCAGACTGATGGGAGGGAAGGAAAAGAGGTGAGTGAGAGCCCTCAAAGAGTGAGGAGCTAGAGTAGTAGCTCCCGGGGAGCTAGACCAAGGTTGGGTCACAGACGGTAGTCCGGGACCAGAGGAGTCGGGGACCGGTGGCAGCGACATTGGAAGGGTGCGACGGACATAGTCTTGGAGGACTGTCGGCATCAGACATCCAAAAGAACTGACCGGTACCGAGCAAGACGAGGTACAGGGCCCTAGATCAGGAGTCAGTTCATCGTCCTGATAATTAAACTGGGAGGGAGAGTCTTTTTACGAACTTCCCTAAGAGCTCAGAGATTGAAGGTGGCACATGTATATATACACTGTATCATGACATAAGGTATTCAATATATTATTGGAAATTTGTATAGAACAGATCAGAGGACATGTCCATAAGATTACAATCTTACTGGGTTTCTTATTAAGTATTAGATGAAAGAATCTGGGCACAGAGACTCTGGAGAAAGGGACAAAACATTAATTTTATCCTGAATTACAGCTACAATACATGAACTGTGCAGAAGTGGAATTGTGTCAGTCAGCAATGAATCTATGAGAGCCTATTCACTCTGTCATTTACATTTATGGGGCATTTTAGAGGTTTTATAGGAGTAATAAATCTTGTTACGAATAGTTAAACATAACCTTCTGTCACAAACCACCGGGGGGGTCACTCAGAAATCCCCCGCGCTGGCTACCAGTACGTCACAATCGGGGGGTAACAAGTGGGGGTCACCCCTCCTTTATACCTCCCGACCGACAGACAGAGCACGTGACGCGCTCTCTAGCGCCCCTCTTATAGTCAGGCCAATTATGGAATTGCCCAACAATAAGCAAGGAGGCCGCTATACTACTTATGCCGATTATTGAAGGGTCCCCAGTGAGAGTAGGGTATATATTCCCCCGACCTCCGCGGGCGGAATATATAAAACCTCCCCGAATCTCACTGGCCTCCCCACAATAATCCTTGGCACAACTCGCTGCCACCAACCGCTTCACGGTAACTATTAGCCGAACACACAGACGTGGGATTCAAGTTCGAGATAACAGAACAGCCCAAGATTAATTATATAATTTAATCAGCCTAAAGCACACTAGAAACTACAATATATACAATAGGGAATCTACAGAATATACATATGTCAGAGTACAGTTACAATCAAAGCATGGGTTACAAACAGGCATACACAGTTCCAGCAGTTACCTTGTGCGTCTGGCCACAGGGGGGCACTGTAGACCAGGTTTCCAGGAACTCCCACAGATGTTTCCTACACGTGACCCCCAGCGAAAGAACACTGGAAAATGGCCGAAGTAGGGTTATCAACCTGGGCAAATCCAGGTCCCCTCCTACCTTCGTGACCTCAGAGGGAGCACTGCTCCACCCCTGGCTGGAGTTATGGACAAAATCCACAACATGGAATATGGCCATAACTTGGCCTGGGAGCGTCGTAGGCGGACGCCAATGCTCTCATTGTGACAGTTATGAATTTAGCTACAGAATGAGAGGACTCATGACTTGTCTACTAGTTCCCCATTGGCTGATATCACGCCTGGGGTATTTCCCAAGCTCCCGCTCCCATAAAAAGGGTGTGCCAGCATCGTCCGCATGCGGAGACACCATTTTTATGGTTGCCATATTTATCGGAAATATGGCTTGCGAGATATGAACCATTTTTTACTGGAGTCGTTCTGTCTGGATACTTCCAAGCTTGCTAATTAGATAGCAGCTCCTACCACAGGGTCACGGCAGGGAGTCCTCCTGTGTCCATTGTTCCCACATCATCTCATCTCCATATCACAGGAGATGGCCATGGAGGTGTAACACCTTCACAGATGCTGGACATTGAGAACAAGAAGGGAGGGGGGCACGGCCAGGGAGTGATGAGCGATTATGACTGGAAGTCATAATTCATCTTCATATCCCGGGATTTGCCTCACACCTTCCATGCATTTTGATTTTATTTTTCATTAGGGAATTACAACGCAATATAAATTGCAATATGTAATAATGAACGGCTATGGGAATGTTTAAAATATGGCCATAAATTATATTTCTTTGAGATTTTAAAATGTGTCACACACAGACAAATTGATGCACAAGTACTTGATGTATATTAAATAATGCTGCCACGCTGTACACGTAAATAATGCTATCATAAGGTATAATTAAAAAAAAATGCTGCTATATAGTACATAAATTACATGCAATATCACAAAACAAGAGACCATCAATGACAGCTTAGTTGTAATAAAGCAACTATAGTTAGTTATAGTTGTTTCGTAGCTCCCTTCCTGCTCTTGTTTTTCTTCCTGAATCTTTTATTGTCTTTACCTTTGTGTGTGCGCGTGCTGTGTGACAGTTTTGGTTTTCCCTTTTTTGTCTTTATCTGTGGGTTTCAACACAATCCTGTCTTGTTCTTCCCAGGAGGGAGGGGTAAACATCTCAGGATTGGTCAGGAGCAGGGTCGGGAAGGAGAATCAAGCATCTCCATCATCAGGAGTATCCCTATGGTTAGAGATAGCATAGAGCTCCCTAACTTGAGGGACATAACAGTAATAAAGTTGTTAAAAGCACCTGAAATTTTATATTTATTATATATATATATATATATATATATATATATATATATATATATATATACATATACATATACAATCGCTATGGCGTGATTGTACGTCTATGCCTTCTCTCTTTCTAAATATTTATTATAAAAAGTATATATAAAAAATGGACATCCTTCATCTAATGTGCCTGGGAACGTCATGATTAGTGCTAAAATTGCCTTCTTTTCTGAAACTGGCAGAACGTTTACTGTATTTTTCACTAGATCGCTGCAAAAATATGCATTTTTTGCCATAATATAGCAAAATACATGGTAAGAACAAAGCGGTTTTAGCACAATTTTTGCAAAATTGCTACTTATAAAAATGCAATTCTAAGGGGTACTTTGCACACTACGACATCGCAAGCCGATGCTAGCGATGCCGAGCGCGATAGTACCCGCCCCCCTCCCAGCAGCGATATCTTGTGATAGCTGCCGTAGCGAACATTATCGCTACGG
This sequence comes from Anomaloglossus baeobatrachus, assembly GCF_048569485.1. Taxonomy (NCBI): domain Eukaryota; kingdom Metazoa; phylum Chordata; class Amphibia; order Anura; family Aromobatidae; genus Anomaloglossus; species Anomaloglossus baeobatrachus. Next base: position 750,837,115 of record NC_134354.1, on the reverse strand, counting down.
CAGCTTCACACGCACTTACCTGCCCTGCGACGTCGCTCTGGCCGGCGACCCACCTCCTTCCTAAGGGGGCGGGTCGTGCGGCATCACTGCGACGTCACACGGCAAGCAGCCAATAGAAGCGGAGGGGCGGAGATGAGCGGGACTTAAACATCCCGCCCACCTCCTTCCTTCCTCATTGCAGGCGGGACGCAGGTAAGTAGATGTTCCTCGCTCCTGCGGCTTCATACACAGCGATGTGTGCTGCCGCAGGAACGAGGAACAACATCGTACCTGTCGCTGCAGCAAAATTATGGAAATGACCGACACTACACAGATCACCGATTTTCGACGTTTTTGCAATCGTTTATCGGTGCTTCTAGGCTTTACACGTTGCGACGTCGTTACTGGCGCCGGATGTGCGTCACTTTCGATTTGACCCCGACGAGATCGCAGTAGCGATGTTGCAACGTGCAAAGTACCCCTAAGGGTTCCGTTACACATAGCGATGCACCAGTGATCCGACCAGCTATCCGACCTGGCAGGGATCGCTGGAACGTCGCTACATGTTCGCTTGTGAGCTGTCAATCTAAGTACACCAGCCTCATCAGATCTAAAATATCTATTTTTTTTTAATGTATGCAGTTTATATTGTAAAATCTGGTCACAGATCTGATTTAACCATTGATGTGATCATGCATTCAGTTTTTTGTGTCCCATGTTTCCTATTTCTATTATTTATTCCAATGACATTTTTTTTGCTGATGACTAAGTTATGTAAATTATTTTAGCATTCTGCCCTCAAATGCTATCAATTTCCTGTTTTTTGATAATGTAATGGAAATGACGGTATTCACATCCGCTGGGAATAACGCTCTATATCTCGTTGTCACCGTCCATCAGGCAGCCCTATTAGATGAATACATGAATGATGGCTGCATATAGATATACATCTGTCACCTCGAACCTGGAGCTTTCATTTCTCCGTGATTTGCAATACAAATTCCCTTGCCCCCGACAGCCCACAATCAGTCACTGACTATACAATCTATCATTTAGCGCTGCCGTCATTCCAATAAAGACCTTCAGCAAAAAGACATACAGGTTTCTTTCTTTATAAAATAACACATTTGTACTGCTGTAGAGAGGACATGGGAGCTCTACACCTTTTTATGGGCATTTTTATGTCATTTTATATCAAATTTTGATTATTAAAACAAATCCTGTTTCACACATTTGTGCTTTGTGGCCCATACATGGAACGGCCATAGGTTTCCTAACCTGATCTCGACTGCCTCATAGGTCTACATAAGAGGCTGTCGATATCAGGTCTACATAAGAGGCTGTCGAGATCAGGTCTACATGAGAGGCTGTCGAGGTCAGGTCTACATAAGAGGCTACCGAGGTCACGTCTGCATAAGAGACTGTCGAGGTCTGGTCTACTTAAGAGACTGTCGAGGTCTGGTCTACTTAAGAGGCTGCCGAGGTCGGGCCTACATAAGAGGCTGTTGAGGTCGAGTCTACATAAGAGGCTGCGAAGATCGGGTCTACATTAGAGGCTGTTGAGGTCGGGTCTACATAAGACGCTGTCGAGGTCGGGTCTACATAAGAAATTGCTGGGGTTGAGTCTACATAAGAGGTTATCAAGGTTGTGTCTACATAAGAGGCTGCCGAGGTTAGGTCTACATAAGAGGCTGTTGAGGTTGGGTCTACATAAGAGGCTGCCGAGGTCTGGTCTACATAAGATGCTGTCGAGGTTGCGTCTACATTAGAGGCTGTCGAGGTCGGGTCTACATTAGAGTCAGTCGAGGTCGGGTCTACATTAGAGGCTGTCGAGGTCGGGTCTACATAAGAAACTGCCGAAGTCAGGTCTGGTCTACATAAGAGTCTGCCAAGGTCAAGTCTATAGACCCGCGGCCTGTACTTGGACTCTGTTTCATGGATGTATGCATTGCCAGCCACAAAAATATCCTATCCTCTATCTTTAACCACAGTATATACACATGTAATGGACTCGACTTTGACTCGTGTACAAACATTAGCTACAATGCAAATATGTTATATATTAAATCCATGGTCATTGGATCTTCTGGAAATGCCCCTAAAATGTCCAAGACGGCCCCCAAAATGCCTACTTTGGTTGTGGTTTTACTGAACAAAGCCTTTTTTGCAATTTAATTCCAAAAATTATCACAACAAATAATTAGGACTGTTGGTACATACAGTACAGACCAAATGTTTGGACACACCTTCTCATCTCTAGAACAACTGTTAAGAGGAGACTTTGTGCAGCAGGCCTTCATGGTAAAATACCTGCTAGGAAACCACTGCTAAGGACAGGCAACAAGCAGAAGAGACTTGGTTGGGCTAAAGAACACAAGAAATGGACATTAGACCAGTGGAAATCTGTGCTTTGGTCTGATGAGTCCAAATTGAGATCTTTGGATCCAACCACCGTGTCTTTGTAGAAAAGGTGAACGGATGCACTCTACATGCCTGGTTCCCACCGTGAAGCATGGAGGAGGAGGTGTGATGGTGTGGGGATGCTTTGCTGGTGACACTGTTGGGGATTTATTCAAAATTGAAGGTATACTAAACCAGCATGGCTACCACTGCATCTTGCAGCAGTGTGCTATTCCATCCGGTTTGCGTTTAGTTGGACCATCATTTATTTTTCAACAGGACAATGACCCCAAACACACCTCCAGGCTGTGTAAGGGCTATTTGACTACAAAGGAGAGTGATGAGATGCTATGCCAGATGACCTGGCCTCCACAGTCACCAGACCTAAACCCAATCGAGATGGTTTGGTGTGAGCTGGACCGCAGAGTGAAGGCAAAAGGGCCAACAAGTGCTAAGCATCTCTGGGAACACCTTGAAGACTGTTGGAAAACCATTTCCGGTGACTAGATCTTGAAGCTCATCAAGAGAATGCCAAGAGTGTGCAAAGCAGTAATCAAAGCAAAAGGTGGCTACTTTGAAGAACCTAGAATATAAGACATATTTTCAGTTGTTTCACACTTTTTTTAAGTATTTAATTCCACATGTGTTAATTCATAGTTTTGATGTCTTCAATGTCAATCTCCAATTTTTAGAGTCATGAAAATAAAGAAAACTCTTTAAATGAGGTGTGTCCAAACTTTTTGTCTGTGCCGTATATTCAACTTTTATGTTAAAGAAGTTCTGCCCAGCTCTTTGACCACTGGGACCTTCCCCGATCACATCTCTGAGTTAAGCAATAATGTATGTGTTATGCACACTAAAGTGGACAAATGATAAATAATGAAAAATAAGGTCTTACTTAAAACTACTACACATGACCTGCGCAATTCTTGTACAGTCTAGAAGTCCTAGCTGTGCAGTCCCTAAAGGCCCCTGCGCAGACTGAAACAACCCTAACTGGATGACTCAGATGACCACCTGGACCTTCACTTCCTAAGTGGCCATCAAGGTTTCCACGTACTTCCTTAAGAATCCAAGGGAAGGTTCAGAGTAAAATAGGTTAAACCAAAAGTTATAACCTGCCAGGAGAAGCACTGGGCAGGTAAGCCGTTGTTCCAAGCAGATCCAATAAAGGAAAATAGGAATCTGGCTCTTAAACATGCAAAGTCTTCTATATTATGTTCCAGTACAGTGCATCACACAGCATACAGTGAAAGCATGAGTGATGCAATCAACGCGTTTCAAGTGTGTTTAGCACCCTTAGTCATGATACAGAAGAAATCAACCGATACATTTTTCAAAAGACTTACTTAAGATTTATCATTAAACTCATTCATACGCACTTGACACACATTGATCGCGTCACTCATGCCTTCACTGTATGCTGTGTGATGCATTGTATTGGAACATAATAAAGAAGATGTGCCAGCTACGGCAAGGCTGAATCCTGGCCTCCATGGCGAGGGAAGATAGTTAATGTGGTGAGCTGGACTTTGCATACAAAGTTCCAAGCAGGGTCTACTTCAGAAATATCACCAGCGGAAATAGAAGCCTGGGGAAGCTTTATATAGTTACATCATCTGGGTGATAGGGTAGACTAAATTATATAATAGGAAACACTTGTTGGCAGAAAGGCAATTAACATAAAGACAAAGTGTTCAGAACAAGGGCTACAACCAAACCTGACTGTGGCTCAGTTAAGAAATGGACTTACAGCACAGGAAGCTGTTGGGTCAAATCCGAGGCATAAACAGTATGTTCATCACCCTATCTGCTCTGGGTCTACAATGCATGTGTGTGACCAACACTTCCATGACCGTAAAAAGATCAGCCGTCACACATGCACACCTCCACTCCAATCAAGTGAGAAAAACAGGACCCCAATCCTCATTATCAGTGGGGGTTGTGATGGTTGGACCCCCCAACGATCATACATTTATCACTAGTGATGAGTGAGCACTACTATGCTCAGGTGTTCACTACTCGATAAGAGCAGTTGGATGCTCGGATGGGTGTAATTCGAGGATCCAAGTATAATGGAAGTCAATGGGGGACTTGAGCTTTTTTCAATGGCAACCCTTCCCAGAAAACGCTCAAGTCCCCTATTGACTTCCATTATACTGTTCGTTACTGAACACCTGAGCATGATACTTCAAGCTCACCACTAGTTACAAGTACTGAGAACCCGAGCATGGTAGTGCCTGCTCATCACTAGTTACAAGCACTGAGCACCCGAGCATGGTAGTGCCCGCTCATCACTAGTTACAAGTACTGAGCACCCGAGCATGGGAGTGCCCGCTCATCACTAGTTACAAGTACTGACCCCCCAAGCACGGTAGTGCCCGCTCATCACTAGTTACAAGTACTGAGCACCCGATCATGATACCTCTCACTCACCACTAGTTACAAGTACTAAGAACCCGAGCATGGTAGTGCCCGCTCATCACTAGTTACAAGTACTGAGCACCCGAGCATGGTAGTGCCCGCTCATCACTAGTTACAAGTACTGAGCACCCGAGCATGATACTGCTCGCTCACCACTAGTTACAAGTACTAAGAACCCGAGCATGGTAGTGCCCGCTCATCACTAGTTACAAGTACTGAGCACCCGATCATGATACCTCTCACTCACCACTAGTTACAAGTACTAAGAACCCGAGCATGGTAGTGCCCGCTCATCACTAGTTACGAGTACTGAGCACCCGAGCATGATACTGCTCGCTCACCACTAGTTACAAGTACTGAATACCTGAGCATGGTAGTGCCCGCTCATCACTAGTTTCGAGTACCGAGGCCCTAAGCATGGTATGCTCACTCATTAATATTTATCACCTATGTTCTGTGGCTATGTGATAAATATTGCCTGTGGGATCTCTAATATATGGCAACTGTCCGGAAATTTTGGGCATTGTCCCAATTTTGGGAAAAAAATCACATCAAATTTACAGTCTTCCTAAGAATTGGGGTTACACACAGCCTGTTCGGAAATGGACACTTCTGATGGGGTTAGGGTGGACTTGGGAACAGGAATAAAACCTCCTTAAGATACCAATATAAATGTTCGTACAATTAGTGACCCCTTTAAGCACAAGAAGAGATTTATGGACCTCCAATACCACACGCAACCTGCGGATAGGTGTGGGGACTGTTTTTGGAGGAAAGGAGCAATAACGTTGAAGTGGTGGATCCAGGAGTGGGACTAAAATGTCCCTAAATTACCCGCATAAATGATATGATGTTCCCTTAAAGCACATGAACAAATTGATGAATCGGCCGGCAATTTGCTGAGGGCCACGAAACGTACGTCGGGGCCATTTCAACCCTCAAACTCCGATAATGTTTCCTTGATGTGGGGTTTATGTCTTTGAACCTCTGCAACCATGGCAATTTTGGGTAATTTTTGAATGTCCATATCGTTGTTTCATATTTGCAACTTTGCATGCACCGTGAACTCTTCACTCTAGTGTTCACTTTGTTACTGCCTCTGGCTATTTAGAACCTTTTACTATTCTCCCTCTTCCCTTCTATTGACTGGGCCATATTCGTATGCTTTATTAATTACCATCAATTTACCGGTAGTTTGCACCAGATACATTTCTACCATTCCCATCCTCTCTTTTTTTACAACTTTTTTGTACTATGTCTTTTATTATTCTTTTGCACTGTGCACTTTGAATACTTTTAATAAATTTTGTGTATTTCCAACAACTTTGCTCATGCCTTCTGGTTTATAGAAACGATTTAAGGACCTGCAATACCACACACAACCTGTCTACTGGGGTGGCGCTCTTTTTGGAAGAATTAAGCTATGTTTTCTATAGTCCCGAGCCACTCCTTTAGTTTCAGGAAGATTAAAATAAATGTAATAGAAATAAAAAGCTCATTATATGTATACCTATAATAAGTGAGGGCAAAACTAGAAATACTAATTAGGATACATACCAGGAAATAACATCGTGTATCAGAAGAAGACAGAAAATTAATGTCTCATTGTAATTAAACATATCTAATTTAAAAAAAACCCTTCTCTTTATATGATCTTATTTTCCGCTAATTATATGATGAAATGAAGCTTCGCGGCAGGATAGGAATTATTACACAATGAAAATGTAATAAACTTGTAGAAATCATAGCGGCTGCATGGAGACGATTGTTTTTTTAATGGTATTATAATCACATTAACATTTAATTAAAATTTTGCAGTAATGAGGGAAATATTCCCAGTCCGTGCTGCCCGTAGGCACTGAAATCAGCAAAAGTGGCTCAAATTTATTATACCTTTTGTTTAAGAGCCCATGAAATATTATTTGGAGACACCAAGCCTGTTGGTTCATGATGCATTAAACACTTTAGGCCAAATTAACACTGCCTAAATAATAACGTCACACTGTGCCAATTAAATAATAGTGCAATACAAGGAAAATATAGAAGATCCCAACTAATACCATATCTAATGTCATCATGAAGATAAAAGAAAAAATTAGAAAAGCATAGCATAAGAAGCTTGTGATGATATATGGTGGATGCTAATGGGTAAGGGCCCGTTTGAGTTATAAATAGACATAAGAAGATTGATCCACGGAGGATTGAGTTTGAGCTGAAATTCCTGAATGGCCTCACGCAAACTTGAACGGTTGCAAAAATAAAACTTGCCCGGCGCCATTTCCCACACTGCTGAAGCATCAGGGAGCAGGATAACGTCTTACTTGGTCGCGTGAGTTTACCCATAATGCCCTGCACCTATGACATCTAGCTGACTATTACACCCTGTACAGTGCGGGACAGCACCTTGGACACAGCTCGGCGACTCCCAATAGAGCACAGCTTGTACACAAAAGTCGTTTTACATCTCTAGAGTCTCTGGGTAAGTCTCTCCTGTAGTCTGTATATTAATCACCTGTGTCCTCTCTCTCTCTTTGCTAGAGATGAGAGGACAAGAGTTTTTTTAGTGCAAAATAATTACAAAATTTTATTAGACATAGTGGGGAAAATATCCAAACAGTCATTAAAAACAAGTTTAAAACATTAATGACGGATTACCCCTACATGGGACATGAAACAAAGGCTAAGGTATATACATATGGAGTATATGGATATAATACACTCAATTGTACAGGGAAAACAAGTGGGTATTGTCTAACAAACAGCCGTACCCTTTATCATCATACTGCCAAACAGAGTTGCTGCAGTATTAAGCACAGCTGTGCTTGAATTTGAGACCCCACTAAAGAACCTGCACAAGCTGATACCAGTACCAGAAAGCGCCCTATGTCAGTCCAACCAAGTATGGAGGGGAGCTCCGCCAGGAATAGAGCCTCTGGAAGACCTACGTACGTTTCGATATTGTTAGTTAATAATCTTCGTCAGGGAGGAGGCGTCCTGTGCCAGCCATCCCCTGTAGCAGGCTTTTAAATGTGCCATTGTAATCACCGCGGACCCGGAAGTCTCACTCGCGGCAATCACACCTGCGGCCGGACGAAATCACGCGAGATGCTGGCCGTCACGTCATCTTCGCGCATGCGCGGGAGCGGGGACGCGTCACCAAGGCTCCTGCGCATGCGCGCGACACTGAGACGGCCGCAGCTGCGCGTGCACGAACGGCACCAGGCGCGATCGCACAGAGACGACCAGACACTGCAACAAAGGTAAATATAAACGGATATCTCTAAACACAACATAATTCCACAATATTTGGAATTCAAAAGAACATAGCAGTGTCATATGAACAGGTCCATCTTTAGCTTTTTCATGCGAATCGTGAGAGGGATGATGAGTTTTCACATGGCAGTCATGGAGTTATTTTCGAAGTCCTATTAATAAAAAAGGACGTATAGGTAAATAAGCCTGAATTTCAGGGAGGGATGCACAGGAGCTGAGGCATATATTAAAAGGATAAAAAAATAAAAATATAAAAAGACAGAGGATACAGGTGAGAGAGCAACTGGCAATTTCACAATATAGATATGTATAATTAAATAGCGCATGAAATGGGATATATATGACCATGACCATAGATAAACATAGAAAAATGGAAAAATGGAAAAATGATGACTCCCAGGAGGAAGAAAAACTATACAAGGTCAAAAATGGTATCATAACTATAGAAAAGGGGCATAACTCACTGATTCGTTTAAGCCCTTGGGAACCAGTGTGTCCAAAGTCACTATCCACTTGGTCTCACACTGCGCCAGGCGCTTCTTGAGATCACCACCTCTGATCCCCCCCATTATTACATCAATTCCTCTTATCTTCAACTTTGAGGGGTCACAAGAGTGATGCAATCTGAAGTGCCTGGGCAGTGTTTTAAGTGTTGTCAGGTCCTCCTCCGTTTTAGCCGCCACGATGTCCCTCACGTGCTCTCTGACCCTAATGCGGAGCTCCCTAGAGGTGAGTCCAACATAGGTCAGGGGGCACGTACATGTCGCAAAATACACCACATGTGTGGTTGCACATGTGATGTAATGCTTGATGTTATAAGTCTTCTGTCCATTGGATGAACAGAATGTATGACTCCGGAGGACATTGCGGCAAGCCACACAGTGACCACAAGGAAAACAACCCTGTGGAGGACCATGAGACCCAAATGGATTTACTCGAGGTGGAACATAGTGACTCTGGACCAACATGTCCCTAAGATTTCTTGCTCTCCTGGAAGTCATTAAGGGCTCCTGGGTAAGTGCTCTAGCCAGAGTTGGGTCGGTCATCAAAACCGGCCAGTGCCTCTTCAAAATCTGACGCATGGTGCCCCACTCCTGACTGTGTGTTCCAATGAACTCTTGTCCTCTCATCTCTAATATGTTAATGAGTTTGTGCTAATTGGGTGGGGTTCCAGAAAAATCTGGACCCACCCTTCACATTTGTGTTATGGTACTGCGGAGTATTTTTTCTCTCTCTTTGCTGTAGAGTGTAATCTCCTATGGTCAGCGGGGTCCTCTCTCCTGTAGAGTGTAAGCTCTTTTGATCAGCGTACTTCCTCTCACATGTAGAGTTTAAGCTCTTACGGTCAGTGGGGTTCTCTCTCTCTCCTGTAGAGTGTTAGCTCTTATGGTCAACGGGGTCCTCTCTCTCATGTTGAGTGTAAGCTCTTATAGTCAGCAGTATCCTCTCTCTCTCTTCTGTACAGAGCAGGGTCGTTAATTCGGGTGCCTTAATGAACTGTATTTAATGGACTATTTCTGCAAAACTGTCGCTATCTTTAATTCTGAAAAATTGGCTACGCCATCACTGTGCCCAAAAGAGCATGAAAAGCCGACCTGCCCCCTGGGAGTGGCAACATGCAAAAGTGAAACTAATCACAGGAAGCCGGAAGGGGCCGGGTACGCTGGAGCAACAGCAATTTTGCAGCCTGAGACTGACCTACCTGCAGCAGAGGGAGAAGGTCTGCCCCTCCGGCCCACGGAACCATGCCCTGGCTCGAAGCGGAGCTGGACCGGCTGTGCCTCCGGATGCGGCTGCAGATGATTCAGCAGATCGAGGACTGGCGCTCAGAGATGATGGGGATGGTGGTGGTGGTGCAGACCCAAGCTAAACGGGCTCTGCATGAGGAGTGGCACCAGGAGCCGGTAAGCGTGGGAACCTCCTCTGCCCAGCCTGTCCCCATGGTCACGAAACCTGTAAAACCCGTGGCCGCTAACACCAAACCCTCCGTCTGCGGCCAGACCAGACCAGGCCGCATCGACTCCGTCCACGGCCAGACCAGAACAGGCCGCGTCGTCTCCATCCACGACCAGACTAGGCCACAACGCATCTGTCCACGATCAGACCGGACCCGGCTAGGCTGTGGGACGAAGCCCTGGAAGACCCGACGACCACTAGAGAAGGCACCGGTGACCAGCCTGGCCTGAAATCCGCTAACGGTGATCCGGATGTTGTTTATTTGGGTTCGGGGAGCGTGAAGTTCGAGAGGGAGTCTGGTATGGCTACTGCAGCACAGAGGGCTGTCGTGGATGAGGAGACCTGCCAAGCCACCATCCGGCAGCTGAACCAGGATTAGCGGGCTCGGGCTGCCAAGAAAAGGCAAGTGACGGCCCAAGATTTGCAAAAGAAGCAAAGCCTGCGCCAAGCCATTTGGAGAGCCCGTGGGGTCCGGTACCAGGGCACCGTCGAAAGGTTTGACCAGCAGAAAGGTTGGGCGTTCATAAAGGAGCCTGGTATGCATGCTAGCATATTTGTGTCCCGCAGGGATGTGCTGGACCATATGAAACAGGGACATCCCGACCGTGACCTGCACCTGGGTGACGTGGTCACGTATACCAGGCACCACAGAGAGAATGGCTGGTATGCTTTGGATGTGCAGAAGATCCGTGATCTGTCCCTGCCAACTCCTCCTACTCCCCCACCATTTCCAAAGTCTTCCACGCTGTGGTAGCAGAACCAGGCTACCCCAGCAGTTGTTGTTGTTCTATGCTTGTGTTTGTTATTTTTGTTGAAAAGTCTGCATAATTGAAAATGTTGATTGACTAAGCTACTAATGTATAATCCCTGGAAAAGTCACCTGATTTTCTGCAAATTGATATGTTTTGATAAAAATGGACCCAGGCTGCAGGACTGGCAGCAGCCAACACAAACGTGTGTCTTGTAAATGGTTGCACCAAGTGTGCCTCCCAGAGTAATCCCACTTTACCATCAGGACACTGATACCACCACCAAGGAGAGGAAGGTTGGAGGAAAGGTCTGGGACAGAGATGGCCCAGACCTGGTAACCACAGGGACCGGTGACCTGCCTCCTTAGAGGGTTCTGGAGACCAGGACCTTTGGGTAGTGGGTTGATGGGGGATTGCTGCAACATTCAAGAATTAAGCCTCCCCTGTGTGGGAAGAATGTTATGTATTTAAACAATTTACCCTTTTTCTTCCGGTTTAATAAAACTCTATCTTGCTTACAGACTGAGGACGTGCTGTGTTTAATCAAGGGGGAATGTAGCACCTCTGAGCCACTAAGGGCACTACAAGAAACTGCATCCTCTGGAGTACCAATGCTGATACCACCACCTAAGCCCAACCAAAATCCTAGTTCTCCACTCCACACCGGGGCTAAAGGGTTAATCAAGTAAGGGGATGGTCGCCTAGAGTTAGGAACGAGTCCAGGGATTAGCCAGCCTGGTGGGAGGGGACAAAAAGAACCATGGCACACAGAGAGGTGTGCGGATGTGCTCGAGCTGGGTCCATGCAACGGTGACACGGGGGCACAGGAAAGAGAGGTCGCCAGGGCGGGAACGGACAAGTACTACTGGGACCGGAGCACACACGGGGCACAGGGCCCGAGATCAGGTGCCAGTTCTACACGGCTTGATAATCACCTGCACGGTGAGGACACCGTCATGGACTTCACTGAACCAAATAATCCAGGGGCATCAGCAGTAAACTAGGATCGGGGTTTGAACACTTACCTCCCCACAGGGTCCACACTGCCCGCTGTACGGAGAAGGAGACTGACACCCCAAAAGGGACAGAGTCGCCCCAAATGCTCCACGCTATGGGGACCCAACCAACAGAGAGTGCCGGGGACAGAGCAGCCTGGGTCACTACATTGGCACTGATACTCCATGGGACCTGAACCAGTCATCCACGGGTCGGAGTAAGTAGAGACTGTTCATTATAACCTTGTGTGGTCGTTATTGCCCTTCACATCTCCCAGGCACGGCCCTACCTGTGGAGGGCCCAACATCATTGCTGCAACCACCACCAGCCCTGGGAGTACCCACATTCAGCAGCGGCAGTTCTACAACCTTAACCGCAACCCACAAGTGGCGTTACATACCCTAACTTTCATCCCTACTTTAAATAATCCCCCTTTTACAAGAGAAACCCCAGGGCACGGGAACGGGCAACGGCCACCAGAATGACATTGCAATTTGCAAACGCCCGGGACCGAGTACCCCTTTCCCTGGGTGACACATTGACACCAGTGCTGCCCCTGATAACGATTCATTTGCGAGCTGTGCTAGAAGCTGTAGGGCAGTGCTTGTGTCACTCATTGCTTCTATCCGCCCCAATGAAGTCTTGTATCATATAAGCAATGGCTGTGGCAGAGATGGAAGCAGAGTGTCGGCGCTGCACTCACAGCACCTATCATTATGGATGCAGAGGGGTGGCTATGCAAGAGACTAGTAAGTAACTGCAGCATCACAATTACTAGTAAATGCGATATTCACTGTGGGGAGTGAGTGCAGCCCCAGCCTCCTGTCAAATCACATTTCAAACTCCTATCAAACGATTAGCTAGAGAGGTAGAAGTGTAAAGGACAAAAGTATTTAGTGTGTAAAGATAGATATTTAGGGAAGACATTTTACATAATAGGTTACCCACTAAATGGATTTGAGCTGCCATTTATCAACCCATACAGAATTGAGAAACAGCAGTAATCCATTGGGGTGCTACAATAGGAATCGTGGAGACAATCCTGACCACAGTAACTTTGCAATATACTTCTTATTATAAATCTATTCTCTTCTCAAGAACGGAGGAATTTTCAATTTTACCAGCCGCCTCTGCAGTCTCAGAGTAGCCAGTTATCTAGGCAAGAAGGGCACAGTTTCCAGACTCTGTAATTGTGGAGCTCTCAAGCTGCATCTGATAAGACTCAGTCGCCCTGTGCTTCACCAATGCTGAATAGGCAAAGCTACCTCTGCTAGCAATCAAGGGAGAGCAGTCAGTTTGGACCAATGGCTAGACCGTGCCGCTAGTCCGAACTGTCAATCATCTGGAGACCACCCCCCCACAGAGCAGGAATCCAGGAGGCAGAGGAGCAGTTTGTTCCGTAAGCAACAAAATCAGAAAACCCCTTTAGGCTATGTTCACACAGGGAGTTTTTGTTGTTTTTTTCTGTATGTTTTTTTCATTAGTTTTATGCTAATATATGGTAATAAAAAGGTGCTTTTTACAGTGTGACGCCCTGGACTAGCCAGGTAGTCACAGACAGGCCCTTGAACAAACACCAGTCCCCTAAAAAGGCAACAGCAGCCAATCTAAAAACCCTGAGTCACACCTCTCAGGCTTTGATGTTCACACCCGGGGGCGGAGCCAGGCGGTTGGCCACGCCCACCGAGGAGTTCGGATAGCCTGAGGCGGGAAAAGCAAGCGGATGAAGTTAGAGAGGAGAGGAGAGTAGACTAGAAGGAGAAAACGTCTGTCGGGGATCTGGGTCGTAGCCCGGATACCCTGTGGCCAGGAGGCAGACGGTGGTTGCCGCCTGCAGGAGTCGGGAAAACGGCTGGTGGAACTGTAAGGGACCGGGACAGGGTAGTGGCCCGCCGGTACCGAACCGGGGAACCAACTGGAAACCGGAGCACCAGGAGGGGTACTCAGACCCAGAACGAGGCCCAGAAACCACTGGACCGAGTCAAATTCACCTTAGGTCCTTTCCCACCCAAGTCCCGACTGAAGACAACAGTCCAACGAGGGGGATAGAAAGCCACCGCTCAGGCAGAGAGATCCCACGGGCCAGCGTCTGCAGGCAAACGGGCTCTCACGACACACACAAAGCCGGGGAGCGGACTCCCGTCGCTGAAGCGCAGGCAGTCAAAATCTACAAACGAGGTGCAGGAGAGAGGCGGGGACCACCAAACCGGGTGGGGGACCAGATGCAGCCGGTTGCGGGCACCGACCACCATCTTTTTGGTTTACTAGAGACTCCGGTGTATCTGTCATAGTAAGTACAAGAGTGCCCTTGGGCCGCGCACCGCCCCGCATCACGCCAACACACCCGCACCCCCACATCCTAACCCCAACAACCGGGCCCCGAGTCCATCAGCCCCCTACCCACGGAGGGGTCAACACCTGGCTGCGCAACACCATCCCCTGGAGCCTAGTCAACGGCAGCGGTGGTGTCCACACTCACCACGACCCGTGGGTGGCGTCACGAACTTAAACCCAAAAACCACGGCTCCGGCTGTGAACCTCACCACCGAAACCCCCCTCACGTAGCGCCAGCCTCCCTTCAGAGCGACGTGACCCCAGGTCCGGAGGCGCTCAAGCCACCCATCGACGAGCCCGGATCCGAGCGGCTTGGATGTGGCCGAGCCCCGGGGCGGTACAACAGTACCAGCAAAACCTATGAGATTCCAGAAATCTCATGCACACCTAGATACACACACCCAGGGGCATAACAAATGTGGTCGCAACTCTGTTCAGGGGGCTCAAGAATCCAGGGCCGCCATCAGGGATGACAACCAAGACACGTTGTATGGGACCTGGTGAAGAGGGGGGCCTGGCTGGGCCCCGGGGTAATTACTTAGTTTTATTAAGCCCGGGACCCTCACTTCATCGAGCCCCAGTCACAGCCGCAGCAGAGCGGGCCAGAGTGTTGCTTCAACCACATGGCTAATTTGCATGCAAAGCCCTTCTGAGGCATCACATGCAAATTAGCCATGTGGCGGAAGCAAAGTCAGTGAAGCAGGGCAGATCACCGACGTCATCCCGTAGCCCAGCGAGCAGCAGCATGATGAGGCCATCATTCTGTGACCTCATCACAGTGCTGCAAGCAATGTAGAGCAGAGGAGATGGCGAGGACGTGGCATCTGGCAGTGAAAGGTAGGCGCTCTGTGAGCTGAAGACAGGAGTGGGACGATTGCTGGGTCATCGCTATTGGCAGCACATGCACATCACCACAGTACTCAGGTCTTCATTAAAATGAGACAGACTAAGAACTATACAGTTTGAAACGCGTCCTCTCCGTTTCTTTGCTCTGGACCCTATTTGGACTTTTTAATATGTTTCAATAAACGTCATTAATTTTGAATACATTTCCTGGATTCGGTGCTGGATTTTTTTGAAAAAGTCTTCATTAAAATGATGCCAGAGTTTGCACATGTGCGTACCGCGATCTCTGGTGCCATTTTATTCAACACACTGCAGTGAAGATTATGAGAAGCTTCGGTGCGTGCACAGATGTTTAAAAAATATGCGCATGCTCCAATATTTCACAAAATATTCACTGCAGATTGTTCAATAAAATGGCGCCGGAGATCACGGTATGCGCATGCGCAGACTCCAGGGCCATTTTAATGAAAACTTTAGTACTGTGGCAATGTGCAGTAGCAATGGTGGCGTGATATTCAAATACAGAAAAGGGGGCAAGCCAGAGGACGCCGGAGGAGGAATACAAGCGAGAACCCGACCCACAAAGGCCCGCCCATGTTACACACATCAATCAAAGTGCAACTTTGATTAAAGATATTTCATCAACTAAGCGTCGGATCTTTCTATAACAGGAATGTCTGGATTCAGTGTGGCGACCTGGACTAGCCAGGTAGCCACAGACAAAACACACACACACACCCACCCCCAGACAGTTACATTAGTCAGACACAAAACCCTTGTTGCCTCTGTGGCGCCCTGGGCAAGCCAGGGGTCACAGGTCACAACACCACATGCACCCCACATTCCCTGCAGGAACACCCAAGCTACCAAAATCCTTGTTGCCTTCCTCCAGGGGCTGATGTCCACACCAGGGGGTGGGCCAGGCGGTTGGCTCCGCCCACCGAGGAGTTCACAGCCCTGGAGGCGGGAAGAACCAGGCAGTAGTTGTTGAGTGGGGGAGTTGAGCTCAGGCAGAGCTGGAGAACGGTTAGGGAAGTGAAGGAGTAAACAGTGAAGTGGTAGAGGAGCAAAGGAGAGAAGCTGAAGTGACAGAAAAGTGACAGTAGTAAAGCCTGAAGTTGGTCCGGGTGTGTGCCCCAGACTGTGACAGCAAGGTCAGCAGACGGCGGTGATAGTCTGCAGTGGGACTGTTTGGAGGTTGCTGGAAGGACCGCGGACGGGTGGTGACCCGGCGGTACTGGAGCAGTATACGAAGAACAGTCAGCACCAGGGCAGGGGCCTTTCGGATCCCGGCAAGGCTAGGAGTCGCCATAATTTGCCAAATCCGTCAGTGAAGGGGACGTCTGTCTCCTAACAACCAAGTCCCGATTGAAGGCAACAGCCCGACCATGAAGGGGAGACACCGCCACCGCCAGGGCACCAGTTTCCCAGGGCCAGCGCCTGCGGGCAAAGTAGGGCTCCTTCGGCCCAGCTTGAAGCCGAGGAGCGGGTAACCGGTGGGGACCCGTCGCTACCAAAGAAACTTTCATAGGTGCAGGGAAGAGACCGTCACCGCTAACTGCAGGGAACATCAGCACCGTGAACCGTCCGAGGGACCCGTCCAACCAGCCGTTTGTTTACCGAGAACTGTGTCGTGTTTACTGGCTGAGTGAGTACCTCCGTGCCGTGCGGCACAGCGCTGTCCCTGCGCCCCTGCACCTCCACAGGCCCCATACCCGCCTGTCCACCATTCCAATCCCATCACCGGGCCCCGGGAGCACCACAACCCCTACCCACGGAGGGGCGCATCAACAACTGGCTGCTCCGTACCATCACTCCCGGGCTCCCCATACAAAGCAGTGGTGGTGTTAACAAATCACCACAACCGTGGGTGGCGTCACGGACAATAAACCATCCCAAAACACCAATTCCCCTTTTCACTCACGGGCGAGGAGCGCCGCTCGAGTCCCCGGGATCTGGCCCATCGCTCGAGCCACCGAGCAGCGGCAGCAGGCCGCAGTGCCAGCCGGACCCGAGCAGTAGGGAGAGCGCGGCGTCTCCTCCTCCGCCCGCGACAACTTGGCGTCACGAACAGGATCTTACCGCTCTGCCGTTGGGCAGAGGTGCGCCTTGTGACCGCCGGAGGTATCCGGCTGAAAAATTTCAGAGGTCGCCATCTTTGGCGCGAAAAGTTCCCGCTCGAGCGTCTTCTCGAGTAGCAGAGGCGCGAAGGCCAAAACCCCGCCCCAATAGAGGAGGGGCCGGAGAGAAGCTAAGGGGGACGCGATGGCGGCTGGCTGCATGTGAACGCAGCTATAAAAGCAGGGACGCCAGGACTCTGCGGACATCTTGTTCCTGAGAGAAGCCGCCAGCAACATGTGGATGCCATCCCGCAACACCGTGGCCCCCGCGCCTGGAACCGCGGCGTGGGTGGAGATCCGGACCGCGCAGCTCTACGAAAGGCTGCAGGTCAAGATGCAGCTCCTCATGGAGGAGTGGGAGGCCGACATGGCGGACATTATAGCAACCGTGCGGAGACGCGAGGAGGAGGCGGAGGAAGGGAGGGTGAGTGACCCACGCCCCTATGTCCCCGAGGGACCGGCCGCTGCGGCTGAGGGACCCGGTCCAAGCCCTCTCCCCCAGCTGCCTCCCTCGCTACCCGTCTCGGAGGCCGTGACCCCGCCATTAGGCCCGCTACCACCGCAACCGGTAGCGATACCCAGCCCGTCCGCCCCAGCGGACCGACCTGTAGCCGGAGCTCGCAGCCGACCGGAGGTGCTGCCTTGGAAAGCCCCGAAAGCCGAACCGGAGACGTTCCCCGAGAAAGTCTCCGAGCCGGAGCCGATGACCCGCTCCGTGCCGAAGGCCCAACTGCGGAAAGCCCCTGTGCCCATCCCCCACACCTCGGCTGAGGTTGCGCCGGGTTGCCGATGCAAGGCAGCGTCTAAGGCCACGTCACCGCAGGACCTGACGCCCAGAGTACCAGTGGTGGGCAATGTCAAGCAGGTCTTGCGGGGCCCGACCCGTGCGCCGGAGCTCGCAACAGCGCCGTACTGGGACAGGGAGCCGGTACCGTTGGGCCCGGAGATCGGTGAGAGGGAGAGGAAGAAAGCGGAGCTGGTGGCCCGTGCGATCAGAGAAAAAGAGAGCCTCCGTTAGGCAACGTTCCGTGTCCGGGGCCCGCTGTACGAAGGGCAGGTGAGGCGGTTTGATGTCCGCCGGGGCTATGGGTTCATCTACGAACCGGGCCTGGAGGCCGAAGTGTTTATAGCCCGGCGGGATGTGAATGCCCACCTGCCTGAGGAGCATCCCGGTCGTAACTTGATGCCGGGCGACATCGTGCAGTACACCCGTAACTGTGGGGAGAGGGGGTGGTTTGCGCTGGATGCAAAGCTAAGGGGCAGCCAGGAGTCCCATGTGAGCGCCGCGCCCCCTCCCTCAGGTGATGTTGAGGACTCAGAATAACGGCAGCAGAGCACCGTTGCACAGTCCCCGTTGGGACCACCAGTGTGTTAGTTTGAAAGTTTAAAGTTATGATAAGTAAATAGAACCGAAGCTTCACCTGATTCAACCGTGATTTGGAAACCGGCCGTTGCCGGGACCGTTGTCCCCGTGGGGACCGTTTAAAAAGTTTGCATGAGGAACTGCTCATGGACAAGCCCGTGAACTTGCAGGGCAACCACAAACATTAGTGGCTTGTAAATAAGTTGTGTCACCGTTACCGTTTCCGCAATTGCCGCCTCCGGAGAGGCAGGTTGGAGGGAGGTCCCACAGCAGAGCAGGCTGGGGCCCAGCCACCATAGGAACCGGTGGCTACCCTCTGGAGGGGAAGGACAGATCCCGCTCGGGTAACTTGTGCTGGACTGGCGTCAATGGGTGCTGCCTGGGCTTTAGGGGCAGCATCAGGGCCAGGTTGCTTGGGTGGGAGAGAGCGGAAACCGTAACCGTACACCGTTTGCAACGTTTAAGAACTGAACCTCCCGATGTGGGATGATGCCATAAATTGTAAATATGTTACAGTTTTTCAATCTTTTGCAGAAAAACAAAAAGGAAAATAAAACCGATGTTGGACGGGCAGCCCGAGGACGGTCTGCGTTTTGCTAAGGGGGAATGTGACGCCCTGGGCAAGCCAGGGGTCACAGGTCACAACACCACATGCACCCCACATTCCCTGCAGGAACACCCAAGCTACCAAAATCCTTGTTGCATTCCTCCAGGGGCTGAGGTCCACACCAGGGGGTGGGCCAGGCGGTTGGCTCCGCCCACCGAGGAGTTCACAGCCCTGGAGGCGGGAAGAACCAGGCAGTAGTTGTTGAGTGGAGGAGTTGAGCTCAGGCAGAGCTGGAGAACGGTTAGGGAAGTGAAGGAGTAAACAGTGAAGTGGTAGAGGAGCAAAGGAGAGAAGCTAAAGTGACAGAAAAGTGACAGTAGTAAAGCCTGAAGTTGGTCCGGGTGTGTGCCCCGGACTGTGACAGCAAGGTCAGCAGACGGCGGTGATAGTCTGCAGTGGGACTGTTTGGAGGTTGCTGGAAGGACCGCGGACGGGTGGTGACCCGGCGGTACTGGAGCAGTATACGAAGAACAGTCAGCACCAGGGCAGGGGCCTTTCCGATCCCGGCAAGGCTAGGAGTCGCCATAATTTGCCAAATCCGTCAGTGAAGGGGACGTCTGTCTCCTAACAACCAAGTCCCGATTGAAGGCAACATCCCAATCGTGAAGGGGAGACACCGCCACCGCCAGGGCACCAGTTTCCTAGGGCCAGCGCCTGCGGGCAAAGTAGGGCTCCTTCGGCCCAGCTTGAAGCCGAGGAGAGGGTAACCGGTGGGGACCCATCGCTACCAAAGAGACTTTCATAGGTGCAGGGAAGAGACTGTCACCGCTAACTGCAGGGAACATCAGCACCGTGAACCATCCGAGGGACCCGTCCAACCAGCCGTTTGTTTACCGAGAACTGTGTCGTGTTTACTGGCTGAGTGAGTACCTCCGTGCCGTGCGGCACAGCGCTGTCCCTGCGCCCCTGCACCTCCACAGGCCCCATACCCGCCTGTCCACCATCCCAATCCCATCACCGGGCCCCGGGAGCACCACAACCCCTACCCACGGAGGGGCGCATCAACAACTGGCTGCTCCGTACCATCACTCCCGGGCTCCCCATACAAAGCAGCGGTGGTGTTAACAAATCACCACAACCGTGGGTGGCGTCACGGACAATAAACCATCCCAAAACACCAATTCCATTTTCACTCACGGGCGAGGAGCGCCGCTCGAGTCCCCGGGATCCGCCCATCGCTCGAGCCACCGAGCAGCGGCAGCAGGCCGCAGTGCCAGCCGGACCCGAGCAGTAGGGAGAGCGCGGCGTCCCCTCCTCCGCCCGCGATACCTCCCTCCAGGGTCTGATGTCCACACCAGGTGGGGCGGAGCCAGGCGATTGGCCCCACCCACCGAGTAGTTCACAGGTCTGGAGGCGGGAAAAGCAGACAGTTGAGTTCAGGAGGTGAAAGTGAGAGGTCACGTACTGCAGGTGTCTGGGTCGGAACCCAGGCACTGACAGCAAGGTTGGCAGACGGTGGTGGCCATCTGCAGGAGTTGGTGGAACTCCGCAGAGCCGTAAGGACCAGGGCTGGGCCGTGACCCACCGGTACCAGACCAGGGAACGGAGTGAAGCTAAGCACACCCAGGCAGGGCCATCGGACCCCGACCAGACTTGGAGCCGCCGACAATAGTCAAATCCAAATGTGACAGGAACCCCCAGGGTTCCCTAACAACCAAGTCCCGATTGAAGGCAACCGCTCACACCGTGAGGACATACAGCCACCGCCACCGGCTAGAAGTCCAAGGGCCAGCGCCTGCGAGCAAAAGGGCTCCTCCGGTATCTATACACCGGGGAGCGGACTACCGTTGGGGAGCCATTGGAGTCAACACAGTACACAAAAGGTGCAGGGAGAGACAGCCACCATCAAATGTCCGGGGAAAGACACAGCACCCGGCTGCGGAACCCGTCCATCCAGCCGTTTATTTTACCGGAGACTTTGTGCATCTCTTGCTGAGTGAGTACACCCGTGCCATCCGGCACTGCGCCGCGCTGTCCCTGCAACCCTGCACCTCACCGACCCTGCCTCCCCGTTACACCACCGGGCCCCGGGACCACCAACCCTTACCCACGGAGGGGGAAAACAACATTCCAGCTACTCCCTACCTAAGCTCCCGGGGTCCCCGTCACCAGCAGCGGTGGTGCCCATCTCCGCCACAACCCGTGGGTGGCGTCATGGACTAAATCCCCAAACAAACCACCCCCTTTTCACTCACGGGCGAGGAGCGCCACTCGAGTCCCCGGATTCGGCCCACCGCTCGAGCCACCAAGCAGCAGCCGCAGCGCCGGACCCGAGCGTTAGCGAGCACAGCGCCCCGCCGCCCGCGACATCAGCATCTTAGTGCCTGTATGGCACTGCCTTTATCTTACAGTATATAGCAAAATCCTGCTGGCTGGTTCTCTTTAAATAGGAACTACAACATTCTTAAAGCAAAGCTCAGGAGTCGCACTTGTATTTTTACATTTCACTGTCTGCCTCCATCAGGTACAACTAAAAATATAGGTGTTAAACTTTCTCTACAACTTTATCCGTCATTAGCAAAGATAAAAAGCAGAAGCTCAGCATTTTACAATATGAGTAAGATTCCTATAAAGAATTTTTGCAAAAAGCAAAAAGGTAGAAGGGTCATTTCTGAGTCACAGACTTCTATTGTCAGAATGAAGGATCCCCATTATTAATACTAAAGCAGATGACAGCCCTGACAGCTCCTCACCGCCGTCCTGGATTGCTCTCCGCAGATATATGGATGACAGCTGAACATCACACGCTGCGCAGCGCCAGCTGTCACTACGATCATAGGAAGAGCTGGAATACATGGAGGTGATTTATAGGAGCGCTGCCCTTCCTGTGCAAACACTGACACATATCGGGAGAGGGTAACTGATGGTGTAGATTTAGGGCAGGATCAATAGGAGATGGAAGGCAATGAATGTTGCTTTACAGGGATGACTGAGATTAAGTGTCAGATATAAAATAATGGAGGCAATGCTCCATAAAAATATGTGAAAAATCTGTAAGTAAAGTAGTTACATCATCCAGATGTTTCTGTGGCGCCCCTGAGGCTCAGGTCGCCACAGTGTACTACACCCCACTTAGGGTGTGGTGCTGATCATGGATCCAAAAGGAGGTCGGTACCGGGTTCATTATCCACAACCACATACACACAAGGGTTGCCCCTTGCCCACTGGGAACTGGGCCAGAGTCGGGTATAAAAGGGGTTTCCAACAGTGTGGCATTTACAGGATGCCATCACAAATAGGGCCCCAATCTGTGACGCCCTGGGAAAACCAGTTAGTCACACAATAGGCTCCCGCTTAACACCATCCCTCACCTAGGTTACACACAGCCGACCTGAAACCCTAGTCACCCCCTTCAGGGCAAGACAGGCACACCAGTGGGCGGGACCAGGTGGTTAGGGAACACGCACCTATGGGTCTAGACAGTCCGGGGCGGGAAAACAGCAGTCTGAGTCAGATTAAGTTTGGAGTTCAAGTTGAGAGGAGTGAGGCTAGAGCTAGGTGTAGCTCCAGCAGAGGAGAAGTTCAAGTTCAACGGTGCCAGGGTCGGAGCGCTGGTACCTTGGCTAGGTGACAGACGGTGGTCTCCGTCAGCAGGAGATGGGAAGACAGCTCGGCAGATCCGAGGAGGATCGGGACAGGGTTGGAGCCTGCCAGTACCGACACCGGAGACCCGACCGGAAACCGTGCACAGAGGGGGTACTCGGACCCTGAAGCCAGGACCGGAAACAACGGCCTAGCTAATCAACTGATTGAGGGCAGGATTATAGGTCCTGTCCCAACCAAAGTCCCAAAAGCAGACAACCACCCTCAGAGAGGGATAGGGCAACTGCCAGGGCCCATAGATCCCACGGGTCAGCGTCAGGGGGCACGGCTCCTCTGGCACACAGAAAGCCAGGAGCGGACTCCCGTGTTCCATACCGGGAAGTCTAAACACACAACCACAACTAGTGCAGAGGAAGAGATCACCACCAGCCCGGGTGGGGAACCAGAGTACAACCGGCTGCGGCGGCCGGCCACCAGCACCTTGGTTTACCAAAAGACTCGAGTGATTCATTTGACTGTGAGTAACCAAACTTCCCCTGGTACGTCCGGGCGCGCAAGCCCCTGCCATCGTCATACCTTGCACAGAGACACTGGGCCCCGGGGCAACCATCCCTACCCACAGAAGGGTTAACATCCGGCTGCCACTACATCTTCCCCGGGTATCCCACAACAGCAGCAGTGGTGTCCCACTTCACCACACACCGTGGGTGGCGTCACGAACCAAATACGGCCAAGGCCGTACAAACTACGTCCCCCCTTTTTTCATTTGGCGTGTCCGCGTGACTCCCGGGTCTGGAGGATCCCTCGAGCCATACCATAGATCGGGAACCGAGCAGCGCCGGCTGCTGGCATGGGGGCGGCACAAATCCAGTAGCTTAGGACCTGGGTGGGTGGAGAAGCAGCCACCAGGGGGAGTTACGAGACACAGACACAGTTTATAAATTCAAGGGAGTTGTCCAGCAGAAGTGACAGTGAGCAGACGTCTTTCCTGGTAGCTCCTATGGGACATAGGAGTTTAATGTTGCTGAGGTGGATACCGTGTCAGTTCCCCTGGGACCAGCGCTGTTCAAGGGGCAGTACCCTAGGGTGGTGTAATTCCATGTTGCATCACCAAATTCTGCCGGACAGAGAGGTTCCACGCTTTTTCGACCCCACAACTTTCCAGAGCCAGGTGGTATATAGGACTCCCGGGGCCTAGATCACGGTCAGACTCAAGGGGATCCCCGCTACTGGCATAGGGAACAGTACTCTACCTAGTACGGAAGGGACTCTAAGTGCTTCAAGCCACAGGGACCTGCACTAAAAAGCGCAGTGAGGAAGGGCCCACAGACTACCGGACCAATTCTGACCTCCCGCGGATTTGGGATCGACCGGAGCGCATCACGGCAGTGACCAGTGTGACCAGGCTGGCAGCTGAAGTCATGAGTAAACTACACCCTGAACCCGCATTGACTGTGCTGGCTTGTCCTTACTGGCGCCGCCTCTCAGTGCTTAGGCGCCAACGGCCATTACAACCCTCATTATCCACCAGGGGCCCGCTCCGTCTGTGTGGAGCTATACCATCCCGGCTGCCTTCACATCTGCCCCTGAGAGGAATTCTGCAGTGGCAGGTACCACTGGATGCTTACCACAGGTGGCGTCACGAAAAAATTCTCCCCAATACCCCACTTCCCCCACTATTTTACTGTATGCCTCGGGGCAACAGAACCAGGCAAGGCCACCCCGTGACAACATCTGACCCAACCCGAAACGGCCCAGCGACGAGTAGGCTGAATGCCTGCCCCATGGGGCGCTACATTTCCATCATTCCCTTTTCATAAATTTGACTCAGGACTCCAATTTTTCGCTCGAATATTCAGCACATTATCACTACATGCGAACAAAACCTCCGACAGGCTGCAATTCAGATCACAACCACTAGGTGGCCAGATAAAGACAGACACGTATAGCATAAACATTTCCTAACAGAGTATTACAACATTGGTATATTTGTTGTTTCTTTCTTTAATGCACCACTCCAGCTTTATTCATATTATTTCAGTTCTGGATTGGATTTACTATTGGAAGGTCCTTTACCGTAGTGTTATACCTATCACCCGCCATCTTCAGCAATTGTACGCATCACTCTGGTCCTGCAGCGCCATCTTGTGACCTTAAGTCAGAAGTAGCGGTCATAAGCTATCAATGCAAATCTATGAGAGACAGAAAACTTGGCTGCTTCTTCTAAAAACACCATTGCAGCTCAGCTCTACTAAAGTGTATGAGGGGGATGTGAAACATAACACACAACCCATGGACAAGGGAGGCATTAATCTTGGAAGAATGCTACCATGTTTATCCAATTTTGGCCTTTCCTTTAGAGGGAATCTGTCAGCAGGTTTTTACTCCCCCATCTGAGAGCAGAATAATGTAGACAGAGACCCTAATTCCAGCAATGTGTCCCTTATTGAGCTGTTTGCTGTCATTGTGATAAAATCAATGTGTTCTCTGCTGTAGATCTAGCAGTTATACAGAGCTCATGAACATGCTGGACTACCTGCAACACGCCAAGTAGTCCTGTAATGCTAATTTGCTGCTGATTAAACTGCGATTTTATCAAAACTATACTAAGCAGCCCAGTAAGTGACACATCGCTGAAATCAGGATCTCTGCCCCTACATTATGCTGCTGTCAAATTAGGTGGCAAAAACCTAGTGACAGATTCTCTTTAAGGAGTTTTCAACTTCAGACAATCTCCTCCTTCAAGTAGTCCTGTAATGATAATCGACTGCTGAATAAACAGTGATTTTATAAAAGCTACTCGACGCAGCACAGTAAGTGACACATCACTGGATTATGGATCTCTGTTTTAATAAAATCTCTGTTTTATCAGCAGGAGATTCTCACTACAAGACAAGTAAACTTGTTGCAATGTTGTCCTCCATATTCATGATAACTGTATAACTATACCCCCCAAACTGATTGAAAGCTTTCTGCCTCTGCACAGTATACACTTAAAACTGTAAAATCAGGGTGTGTGAGATTACACAGAGTTCAGCGTTCAGAAAACTGGCAGATAAAACTGATTTTCTCAAAACTACAGCAAGAAGCCCAATAAGTGATACATCATTGGAATCAGGATCTCTGAAAAATGTTGCTTTGTGGTATCAGCTTTGTTGGCTGAGGCCCCGCCCCTTCTGGTCCATGGGTATGACCTCACACAGGTCCTGCAAGAGAAAAAGTGAATCGTTTGTATCATACTTATGCTAATTCTAACAGGGGGATGTGATAACTATGCATACCCCCCAGATATTATCTGCTCCTCAGCTGCTGTCACTCAAGAAGCTGCCAATTTTATAAACTCCTTGAGTTTCAAAACCTAAACATCTGAGATGACCATTACAGGTAGGTATAGAATCAGCCTGATAGTGCCAGTATAGCACTGGTTTTAGGTTATATACAAAAATCCTGGTGATTGGTTCCCTTTAAAAGGAATCTGTCAGCAGATTTTTGCTACCTCAAGAGATTCTGAATCTAATGATGTAGCACTTAGATTACTGGATGCAGCCATTCTGACACAATGTGCATTTTTAGCTTTAGTCATGTAGCAGAGTCCACAAGAGATTATACATTGACAGTGAAGTGTGAATCGGAGGAGGAGGTGTGCTGGACAACATGGCAGGAGTCACTTAGCCATAGGAATAATAAGGGTCCAGCTACTAAAAGAAACATAGATGGGACTGTGACAACACAGGCATTCCTGAACTGTCTGTCTTAACCCTTACAGCATGCCGGCTTCAGTTTACGAAGACCTGCTGACAGGTTTCCTATAACCTTTATTGCTATATTGAAAATAGAAAACAAGGAAGCATATTACATGGCTGCGGTCTCCAGTCACTGGTGCAGGGTGTCGGGGCATGTTGGAGGCTGCAATTTTGCAATTTTGCGACAGCTGAAGATCCCAGTCCTAGTAAATAATGTGGACCCTTGTGATTGGAAAAGGACCAAATGAATAAAAAAAAAAATATATAAAAAAAAATAAAAAATCACATTTGCATTTGACAAACTCCCCTCCCCCCAATGTAATTCACTGGGGTTCCTTGGGCTCATTTTTGCTCCGCAGTACAATTGATGTAGCACACTGCTATGGATTTCATTATGCAGGAAAACCACAGCGTAAATATGAAAATGGTGGGATAGTACGGTAAATAGGGAATATGGATAGGAATAAATATTAGGAAAATATCAGCGCTCCAGTCACTCAGAATAAATGAGGTTTGTACAGAATTGGGGATTGCGGAGAGAACATGTTATTCAGGAATTTAATGCAGATCCACAGAGCAGCGTAAATTTATCTAAATTTCCTTTCATCTCTTCGTTCTATTCTCTCCATTATCAAATAATTGTTTAAATATCCACAGAATAAATTGGAAATGTTAAGCTTTCACAGCGCAGACAACGCGCCGCACAGGAAAAATAAATTAGTCTGCGGCTTAAAGAGGACACGTCTAGAATTTCCCATGAAATAACATTTCTGCGGCAGTTTTTTCATTAGAACGTCTGTGTTGTGCTGTTCCCTTAATATAATAATTCCTCTGTATTTTATCCTTGAAATGTATGAAGAAATTGACAAGTGGGTGTTACCATTTCACTGTCCTAGATATGTTGATGTCTAGGTAATGATAAACAACAGTTTTCAATTTATACCTATATTTCCAGGAGGAATAACAGAGGAATTGTTAAATTAGACAGATTGTATAAGTAAAACGGACATGCTGACAGGTCCTCATTAACACTGGACTGTCTCCAATGGTATACTGTCTCCATTTCTACACAGAAACACAGATTTTTTTTTTCTCATAGATAAATATGGAAAAAAAAATAGTGGCATACTATACTATAGGGAGTATGAAGCTAGTATATGGCAGATCAACGAGTGCTTCAGAGCATACTTACCACTAATAACACCAGATTCTGGAAATATTCAAGCCATGTACATATTCACATTCTTTATTGTTCATTTACTTTTTAAATACAAGGGTAAAAATGTTTTCCACTACTAATGTGATCCTCTTTCTTTTGTCCTAACTTTTCCTAATTAACACTTTCCCAATATACTTTTTTTCTCTAACCACTCAGTCCGATGAATAAAATTGGACTTGTCCACTGCCTCCTTGAATAACATTGGTCTGAATGTGAACAGATTTTTTTGACGGATAACACTTGCTTGCACAAGCCCTAAGAATGATGAAAGGGACAGCAGCAATATGTTAGAAAATAAAAAAAAATATTTAGAGAGTTGTGTAAAGAAGTTTACCAACACTATTGTGATCCTCTTTCTTTTGTCCTAACTATTCCTAACTACTGTAATACTTTCCTAATGTACTTCTGCTATCTACTCTGCTCCTGTAAGGTTATCTCTAACAGGCTTGTAAATATCTTTATTGTTGTTGTAGAGCTGATCCTTTCCAGCTGCAGACCAGAATTGGGCCATCTGAGCAGGGCATGTCACTAGTGAGAGCGTGACTGCATCTCTGTGAGTGACAGCTGTCTGAGCACGTTTGCCCAGATCACACTTCACTCTCCTCTCAGTCTCCACCAGTGACATGCCCTGCGCAGTTAGTGCAATATCGGTCTGCAGTCGGAAGGATCAAAACTACAGAAACCATAAAGGTATTTATGTACCTGTTAGAGATAAGCTTTCAGGAGCAGTGTAGATAGCAGAAGTATTTTAGGAAAGTGTTAGTTAGGAAAAGTTAGGATAAAAGAAAAGGGATCACAATAGTGGTGGAAAACTTCTTTAAATCAACTTTCTAAATAGTTTTAATTTTATAGCATTTTGCTGCTGTCCCTTCTATCATTCTTAGGTCTTGTGCAGGCGAGTGTATTTTCGGTCTCAGTGTCATTCGTTAAAAAAATTGGCTCGCACTTGGACCAATGTCATTCAATGAGGCAGCGGACAAGTCCAATTTTTATCCTTGGACTGAGTGGTCAGAGGAAAAAAAGTCACATCATGCATGATTTGCCTCAGAGAATCAGACCACACTTCAGAGCAATGTGTCACTTATTAGGATGTGTGGTGTATTAACAATAAAAATCAGTGTTTTATCAGCATGAGATTATCACTACTGGACAACATGTCTTTTGCAGCCTAGTAAGGCTAATCTGTGTAACCCCGCCCTCACCACTGATTGGCAGATTGCTGAACATTCACAGTGAACACAGGAAGTGGACAATCAGGGGTGTGGGCGGGGTTATACACAGCACAGAAGTGTTTGATCTACATCTACATAAGACAAAACAGGGATTCTATCAAAACTGCACCAGGCAGCCCAGTAAGTGATATATCATTGGAATCAGGCTCTCTGCCCCTACATCATACTGCTCTCAGATTCCATATTCAGAATATTTGAGGGTAGTTAGGAATACAAGCATAAAGATTTGATAGCAATTCAGAAAATTAGCAATACACATACACAAGCTTTGCGCTGCCTCTGAACTTTGTTTTGTTCCATGTATTCTTTTTTCTTCCCTATCCTCTTCCTCATTGAAAATGGCACATTACTACCTTACCCATATGGCCTAAAATCCCCGGTCACTGCTCTACATACCCCCATCAAGCACTCTGCGCATGCTGTCTCCCTCTAATATGGAAACATACTCATTCATTTCCTTGGCTTCTCCATCCAATCAGCCAATGTAGTAATTGAATATAGAAAACATTTGTAATAATAATTATAATAAATTGTAAGTAATTATGGAAAGTGCTGCGTGTTCTGTCCAGACATACATGGCTCGAATTCAATAACTCACATTTGTAAGGTCCGGCGTTTCCTATGCCAGTGTTATATTAAGTTATTGGGAGTGAATACATTTGGAACATTTTGGACGCTCCTAAAATGAAGAAAATATAACAACAACCTTCTGAGTATTAAAAAAATCTTTGTAAAAGTTGTAGATGACATCATCTACTAGTAAACCATCGCGACCGTCTTGACAATTTTAAACTGGCAAGTGCCGGAAAAAGTAAAATAATAAACTGTATGCTGCATCATCTGTGGCTCTTTTCTTTAGCCAAGTTCATCCCACCCCCCAAAAAACTAACAAAAAATAGTTAAAAAATGTGGACCAATTTGTCTATGTTTAAAGATAATTTAGACAATGTATTTTATTTCCTTAAAGGGAATCTGTCAGCAGGTTTTTGCTACCTCATCTGAAAGCAGCATGATGTAGTCAAAGAGATCCTGAATCCAAGGATGTATCACTTAGATTACTGGCTGCAGCCGTTCTGGCACAATCAGAATTTTTAGATTTCGCCATGTAGCAGAGCTGAGAGAGTGGACCCCGCCCACACCAGTTTCTCTTTAAATACGCCTAAGACTTAAAGGGAATCTGTTTAGCAGATTTTTGCTACCTCATTTGAGAGCAGAATAATGTAGGCAAAGAGATTATGAATCTAATGATGTATCACTTAGATCACTGGCTGCAGCCGTTCTGACATAATGTGGATTTTTAGCTTTAGTCCACAAAGCTGTTCCCGCCCACACCAGGCTCTAATAGCGATTGTACATTGACAGTGAGGTATCAATCAAAGTAGGGGGGCATGCCGAACTGCGGTGCATGTGACTTTGTAGTCCGAGCAATGAGAAGTCCTGTTGCTTAAACAAACATGACAAATAAACAACAGATCATACCATGACAAGACAGGCATCCCTGAATTTTCTATTTTAACACTTGCAGCATGATAGCAAAAACATCCTGACAGATTCTCTTTAAAGATGACCTGTCAGCAGGATATTCAACCCCTAACTAAAGTATGAGGATAAAGCCCCTTTTATGCTTTTTGGATTCATTCCTTGCTAGTAAAATTTCCTTGGGTAGTTTTTGAGAACTCTGTGCTTGAAGTTTTAAGGTGAAGTGCAGCGTGGTGGGCACTTCACTCCTCAGCTGTGCGGTACTTCGCCCACCATCGGCCTCTTGTCCTTGATTGACAGGTCACCGCTTTCTTCAGCGACCTGTCTCCCTGTGCAGGCGCCATCATTGCATGAGTTTTTTTCTACAGAAGGGACAGCAGGACGAAGTGAACTCCTCATGATGTCGCTTCCACAAAATCATTAGGAGTTCACTGTGTAGGTGCCATTATTGAAACTGTGAGAATACAATATATTTTTTCTATGTGCTTTTCTACTGTGAGAATACAATATATTTTTCTATGTGCTTTTCTACTGTGAGAATACACTATATTTTTCTATATACTTTTCTAGAACCAAGCTTTCATTTGTATATGAGGAACAAGTTAGAGTCTGTCTCCTGATTATTGCTGCGTATCAGGAAAGCAAGCATGTGTACACTGAAGTCTACTGCTGATGTCTAATACAAGGGAAGAGAATGATAATGTTGATAATGATGATTGCCTGCATCTGCGTAAGTTTGGGTCTGCCCCTGGTGGGCTACGTGATAAGGACTTTGCGAGCGATGGCTGGAGAGGAAATTCCAAATATGGACAAACATCACAGGCATATGCTTTTAATATAACCAATGGCATACTTAGGAATTTTGCTAAGAAATTAACCCATTATTGCTCTATAAAAAGGCTTGCAACAATAAAGCACATCACATGTGCACCTTCTTTTCACTGAGAAAAGGAATTTATACCAGAAGTTTTGTGTGGTCTGAATTTCTCTGCCGGCGCTCAGTGATGTTCGATTTGAGATTTCAGCAGACATTCACTGGAAGAATAAGATTTCCCGAAACTGTGCAATTTTCATTAACAAATGAACCTGGGCAACGATAATGCATGTGTCGTGGGCGGCGGGGCACTGCGCTCGCTAACGCTCGGGTCCGGCGCTGCTGCTGCAGCTCGGTGGCTCGAGCGGTGGGCCGGATCCGGGGACTTGAGCGGCGCTCCTCGCCCGTGAGTGAAAAGGGTGGTTTGTTTGGGGATTTAGTCCGTGACGCGACCCACGGGTTGTGGTGAAGATGGGCACCACCACTGCTGGTGACGGGGATCCCGGGAGCGATGGTAGGGAGCAGCTGGGATGTTGTTTCTGACTCGCCCACCCCAGGGCTATGGGACACCCGGTGCCGGGCCGGACTAGTCCGGTGGTAGTCAGTGGTGGCTGGGCCCGGCTCCGTGGCCCTGGTGGGTGTCAGTTGAATATGTGGCGGATGACTTTAAGTTTGTATTCGTGACGCCACCTGTGGTCTGCGGCTATTAAGCCGCCGCTGCTGTGTGAGGCCACCGGGATGATGTTATAGCAGCAATGGTGGTACTGCTCCCCACAGGTGGAGCAATGCCCGGGGCACAGTTGGTGCTTGTGGAAGTCTATGGTGCTGTGTGACTAACACGGTGCAGGGCCGACAAGCAATGAAAGAAACAGGCACAAACAGTAGTCTCTTTACCTTCTCCTCTTTTACTCGGCAGAAACTTAGTCCAGGGAGACCGTCACAGATGGTAAAGATGATCCGGCCGGCCTGGAAGTGCCTGGGGTGATCTTTGGCCAGTTGAGTATGAGGCCTACTCCTTAATCTTTCTCTGCTGTTTTAGGACACTGCACTTTAGGTTTGCAATTGCCCTCTTGCTGCTGGGACTTGTTGTTCGTCCCCTTTTCTGTGTGGTAGACTGCGCAGGCCCTCTCTGGTGCTTCTCTGCTGAAGTCCACACCGGGCCCTTGGAATGCAGCTGTACCTTCAGATTACTTCTGGGCCAGGGGCTTGCAGCTCTCCTGCCCTCCGGATTCAGCTACCAGGGATGGATTTTATGCCCTGGCAACTACAGACTCCGATGTCCGAGTCTCTGCTGTGCCTCTCTGCTCCCCTTGCTTCACTGGGCCAAGCTATCCAAGCTCTAGGCCCCAGTTTCACAAGGCAGCACTACCCTGCGTCTGCACTCTTTCACTCCTGTCTCCAGACTAACCACTACTTCCTCCCTTCAGCCAGACTTAAGGAATCCTCCCTGAAGTTTCAGGTTCAGAGCTCCCTCTGCTGGCCGGAGGGAGAATTGTGTTGAGGGTTAACTTACTGGCCAATAGATCTCCCAATTACCTCCAGGCTCAGCATTAACCCTTTGGGAGGGCAATGCTGTTGTGGCGACCAGGTCCTGGGGCGCCACACTCCCCCTTAGTTAAATTCAGTACTCCCGGACTGTAGAAACAAACATGACAAGTTAGAACATTTCATCCCATTATGGGAGGCGTAAATACTTTAACGTTACAAACTTAAACATTACTATAAGAGTCCAGTGTGGCTCCCTGCCGGGTGTCCATTACACTGCTCCATGGGGGACCCGCCGCGATCAAACCCCCAACGTAGGCTCTGGGTGTGCGTCAGAGCATCGATGACCCCACTCTATGCACGCCGGACGGGTTTTTCTTCAGGGGTGTTGAGCACACTGGTGCTAACTATGAACAATTTAGGTGTTGGCCACCCATAGTCCAGTGGCCCAATTGTCCATTCTCGCAATCAAAGAAAAAGAAAAACATTTTGTACACAACCTTACAGACATTTTGCATAACTATGTACATTCTAATAAATACTCCTTCTTTTTTTCCTTTATACAGTTGACTCTCTATACCTTGGAGGGGGTTGTCCCCGAGTGCTGCGTTGGGACCTGCGTAGCTCTGGTGTTTGCCCCTGACTACGTGGTGCGTCTTCTACCTCAGCACTACAGGTGGGCCTAACCCCGATAGGTAAGCGTGATGGTTGCCTATGTGGTCTAAGAGTCGCCAAGGGTATGACAGGTTCACCACTGACAGGGGGTTGATCCTCCTGTTCCACTGCTGGCGTGTCATCTCGTGCTGGAGCGGACGGTTCTTTAGGTGGATCCGGAACCTTTTCTGTTTCTGGCTCGACCAACTGCGGAAACGTCAAAACTGGTACCACTATGGCATTGTTTATTCGGGTCCAAGTTTTGGGGAATTTTCCAAGGATGGTTTGAATCATCTCCCCTTCTTTCTCTTGACTTTGGGGACTTCCTTGTACTCCTTCCATTTCTCTTTGGGTTCTGCACCGTTCAGGACACGCTTTCAGGCGGTCTCGAGAAATTGCTTGATAGGTCTTGCCTTCATCCTTGCTTATGAGGCATACCTTACTATTGTCAAAGTTGGAGGGGATAATGGTGTAGGGCTCGTTTTCCCACTGATCATCCAATTTATGCGTCCTCCGCTTCTTCTTGAGGACTTGTTCTCCAGGTGCTAAGGGAGTTGCTGGGGCGGTTTGATTGTAATGCTGCTGTTGTCTCGTTCTTGCTTGAGACAGGCTCCTCTCTACGCACTCCTGGACCTTACGGTACCGCTGCTGCCGTTCTGTATCCCAATCCTCTATTTCTTGAACCGCCTCGGGCGACACAGTCCCCATCTCAAAGTCTACAGGCAACTTGCCAGGTCTGGCTCGCATCAGGTAAGCGGGGCTGCAGTTGGTCGAATTCACTGGGATATGGTTGTACAGGTCTACCAGATCGGGCAACTTTTCTGGCCATTGGTTCCTTTCCTCCAGCGGTAGGGTCTTCAGCATATCAATAACCACATGGTTCATTTTCTCGCACAGTCCATTGGTTTGGGGGTGGTACGGTGTGGTTCGGATTTTCTTACAACCGTACATGTTACAGAACTCTTGGAACACTTCAGCCTCGAATGCAGGACCCTGATCAGTCAGTACCCTTTCCGGATAGCCGTGAGGTCGACAAAAGGATGCCTGGAACGCTCTAGCTGCTGTCCTGGCTGTCTGGTCCTTCACAGGCACTACTACCAGGAAACGAGAGTAATGGTCCACAATGGTGAGGGCGTACACATAGCCTGACCGGCGTGGTGTTAACTTCACGTGGTCCAGGGCCACCAACTCCAGGGGCTGCTTCGTGACAATTGGCTGTAGGGGAGACCTTTGGCTGGCATCATCCTTCCGCCTCAGGTTACACGGGCCACAGTCTCGGCACCACTTCTCGATCATCTTTCTCATGTGCACCCAATAGAACCGATCACGGAGTAGGGCCTCCAACTTCTTCCACCCGAAGTGTCCTGCGTTATCATGATACGCTGCTAGGACCATTGGAGCATCCCTCTGCGGAACCACTATCTGCCAGACAAGTTCATTTGTTCGCCAGTTGACATATCTCTTGCAGAGCTTGCCTTGGTAGGTGAACAGTCGTCCCCTCTCCTTCCACAGCTGCTGGGCTTCCTCTGGAGCGTCTGGGCCAAGATGGGTCTCAGCTTGCGCTAGCTTCTCTTTGACCAATCGCACGGCCGGGTCACCGTTCTGTGTTTCTTCCCAATTATGGTGGAGTAATGGGTTGACCGAGACCTCGTGCTGGCTTGAGCGCTTCACTCCCACCGCATGCTCACACTGGGAAACACCTTGGTGATGGAAAGCCGGTAACTATCTCTTCGAGTTCATCCATGTCTTCTCCAGACTCGGGTAAGTGAGGCATTCTGGACAGCGCATCAGCATTGTTATTCTTCTTGCCAGCCCGATACTTGATGGTAAAGTCAAAGTTAGACAGCCGGGCCATCCATCGCTGTTCCATCGCACCTAACTTGGCTGTTGCCAGGTGTGTCAACGGATTGTTGTCCGTGAAGATGGTGAACTTGGCCGATGCCAGATAGTGCTTGAAGCGTTCAGTCACTGCCCAAACAATAGCGAGGAACTCCAGCTTGAAGGAACTGTAGTTTTCTGGATTCCTTTCTGTGGGCCGAAGCTTCCTACTGGCGTACGCTATCACCCTCTCTCTGCCTCCCTGTACCTGGGACAGAACTGCTCCCAGGCCCACGTTGCTGGCGTCTGTATACAGTACAAACGGTTGGCTGTAGTCAGGGTAGGCCAGAATTTCTTCTCCCGTGAGAGCCCCTTTCAGCCGGACAAAGGATGTTTCCAGTTGGCTGCTCCATTCAAATGGAGGGCTCTGCTTCTTAGCCTGCTTTGGCTGGCCCACCAGGAGATCTTGAAGGGGCGCTGCTATCTTGGTGAAACCATCAATGAACCTTCGGTAGTAGCCCACCAGTCCAAGGAACTGCCGCACCTCCTTCACTGTGGTGGGTCTTGGCCAGTCCTTGATTACAGTGACTTTCTCCGGATCAGGTGCCACACCTTCTGCGCTGACCACATGACCCAGGTACTGTACCTTTGGCTTCAAGAGGTGACATTTGGACGGCTTGATCTTCAGGCCATATTTCGACAAGGACTCAAACACTTCTGCTAAGTGCTTCAGGTGGTCCTCATAAGTCTTGGAGTAGACTATGACCTCATCCAGGTACAACAGCACGGTTTCAAAGTTGTGGTGGCCCAAGCAGCACTCCATCAACCTTTGGAATGTCCCTGGGGCGTTGCAGAGCCCGAATGGCATACAATTGAACTCACAGAGGCCCATTGGTGTCGTGAATGCAGTCTTCTCCTTGTCCGCCTCTGCCATGGGAACCTGCCAATACCCACTGGTGAGATCCAAGGTGGAGAAATAGTTAGCTGACTTTAAGGCTGTTAGTGACTCCTCTATTCTGGGCAGTGGATAAGCATCTTTATGTGTAATGCGGTTAATTTGCCTGTAATCTACACACATTCTCATCGTACCATCTTTTTTCTTTACGAGCACTAGTGGAGCTGCCCAGGGGCTACAACTATCTCTGATAACCCCAGCCTCCTTCATTTCCCGTAACATTTCCTTGGCACACTGATACTGTGCGGGGGGTACAGGGCGGTATCTCTCTTTAATGGGATGATGATCACCCGTGGGGATTTGATGTTTAACCCCTTTCACCTGCCCAAAATCTAGGGGGTGTTTGCTGAAGACCCGCTCGTACTCCTGTACCACCCGGTAAACCCCATGCTTTTGGTGCGAGGGGGTGGAGTCGGTGCCTACATGTAATTTTTGGCACCAGTCTTCCGGCTGCGCCTTGGAGCCATTGTCTTCCGCCTGGTCGGACGGGATCAAGGGTTCCACTGCTTTAATGGTATTGTTGCTGACAGTGTACAGTTTTGCTACAGTGGCGTACCGGGGCAATTTGGCCTCCTCCTCCCCACAATTCAAGACACGGACGGGCACTCTCCCCTTGCGGACGTCCGCTACCCCTCTGGCTATCAGGACTCCAGGCCTACTGTCTGAATACACCGGTTCTACCAAGGCATGGTAATCCTGACCCTTGAGGCCTATTGCTGCCCGACACCATATCAACATTTCACTTCTTGGGGGTATTACAATGGGGAGGGGGTCACTTACCCTCACACTGCCAATTTCTCCTCCGGCTAGCTCTACCTGCTGCCTCCTCATCAGGGCTCTGATCTCCCTCTGTAGGACACGCTGCTGCCCGGAGCTGGCAGTTTCAGACGCCTGTTGCAACAAAATTATCACTTCGGCAATACAATTTTCTATCACATTTGTACCAATGGTTAGCAGTGGGTCAGATTCTTTGCGATCAATATCTACAATTATCATCCCCTGACATGGCAATTCCACCCGCCCCACTTTAATGGTTACTTCTTTGTACCCAATTTGAGGTAAGGGCTGACCATTACTGGCCACAATTGTTAAATCATCATCTGGGCCATGGTCAATGTCTGAATCAGCCCAATATCTTTTGTACAGTTTGTGGGGGATGGTTGTTACCTGGGACCCCGTATCCAGGAGGGCATTCAAAGGGATCCCATCCAGCACAATGGGAAGGACCGGTCGTCCTCCCACGTACTTGCTGCGGCTGGGGTTTGAGCCGGGCTTCCTTACACCTGGGGGTTGGCTCCTGGCCCCAGGCTCAGCCCGTTTAAAGGACAGCGTCGTGCAATGTGGCCCGCCTGGTTGCAGTGGCGGCAGATCGGTTGTCCTGTTGAATCATACCGGTCTGTGTCTCTGCCTCGGGTCGGCGGAATCCTCCTCTGTCGCATCCATGGGACGTCCTCTGGGCTGGAGGCCAACTCGATTTTTGCAGGCGATGGGGTCACTTGTAGAGACTGCACGGTCTTGGCAAGGGCAGCCACAGTCTTGGTCAGCTCCTGGAACTGCTGTCTGAGCTCTGCAGTGGGATCCTTATCCAGGGACTGCGCCTCAGCCCCTGCAGTGGCTCGTGTTGCAGGCACCACCCCGGGGTACGTGATAGCAAGAGGCCGGAGGGGTACTGGGTCATTCGGTGTAGATTCTCTCAGTACCCTGATGGCCTGGTCCTTAAACTTGGCAAAGTCCAGAGCAGGGTTCTGCAGGACCAGGATACGCAGCTGGGTCCTGTGGGCATCTGACAGGAGCCCCTCTATGAACTGCTCAGTTAGGAGTTTGTCTTCTTCACGTACACTCTCTGGATCCACCTGTTTAACTGCTTTCAGGGCCTCCTGCAAGTTTAAGGCATAGTCCCTTATGCTGTCTGTGGCCCGCTGCTTGCACCCAAAGAATCTCATCTTTATCTCTGCTGCGGTGCGGGTGTCAAAAGTACTCTTTAGCTTGGCCAGTATCTGGGCTGCTGTCCCTTTATCTGTATCAGGCCAGGACTTCGCTTCACGCTGGGCTGCGCCGGCTAGCTGTCCCATTACTATGCCCACCTTCTGGCTCTCAGTCAGAGGATACACCCGGAACAAGCTGTGCAGGCTTTCTCTGAAGTCCCTCAAGGTATGGGACTCCCCGGAGTACTGCGGCAGCCATTCTGCTCCCGGTATGTACGGCATGGTGATCGGCATTACCGGCGCTACAGTGGGGGCTGGGGCGACGGCGACTGGGACTACTTCGGCCGGTGCTGCGGCGCCTTGGGCGATGGCAGCCACCTGCTCTCCCTCGGAGTCGGACATCTTCCTCCCCCTTAGTGAACCTTACCAGGCTCCGTTCACTTTTCAAATTTTCCTCTGGGTCGCGCGGGGTTAACAGCGCTCTGCTCTGATGGCGCGCTCCCTTCGCGCTCTTTGTCAGGCACGCCCCCCTTCTTCCTGCGCTCGGCGCGGCTAATGGCGGCGGCAATTTACAACCAGTACACAGTCTTTTACACAGTTCTTCAGGCGCACAGTACCCGGTGTGACCGGGCACGAAATCCTGTTCACAGCGCCAAACTTGACTCGCCCACCCCAGGGCTATGGGACACCCGGTGCCGGGCCGGACTAGTCCGGTGGTAGTCAGTGGTGGCTGGGCCCGGCTCCGTGGCCCTGGTGGGTGTCAGTTGAATATGTGGCGGATGACTTTAAGTTTGTATTCGTGACGCCACCTGTGGTCTGCGGCTATTAAGCCGCCGCTGCTGTGTGAGGCCACCGGGATGATGTTATAGCAGCAATGGTGGTACTGCTCCCCACAGGTGGAGCAATGCCCGGGGCACAGTTGGTGCTTGTGGAAGTCTATGGTGCTGTGTGACTAACACGGTGCAGGGCCGACAAGCAATGAAAGAAACAGGCACAAACAGTAGTCTCTTTACCTTCTCCTCTTTTACTCGGCAGAAACTTAGTCCAGGGAGACCGTCACAGATGGTAAAGATGATCCGGCCGGCCTGGAAGTGCCTGGGGTGATCTTTGGCCAGTTGAGTATGAGGCCTACTCCTTAATCTTTCTCTGCTGTTTTAGGACACTGCACTTTAGGTTTGCAATTGCCCTCTTGCTGCTGGGACTTGTTGTTCGTCCCCTTTTCTGTGTGGTAGACTGCGCAGGCCCTCTCTGGTGCTTCTCTGCTGAAGTCCACACCGGGCCCTTGGAATGCAGCTGTACCTTCAGATTACTTCTGGGCCAGGGGCTTGCAGCTCTCCTGCCCTCCGGATTCAGCTACCAGGGATGGATTTTATGCCCTGGCAACTACAGACTCCGATGTCCGAGTCTCTGCTGTGCCTCTCTGCTCCCCTTGCTTCACTGGGCCAAGCTATCCAAGCTCTAGGCCCCAGTTTCACAAGGCAGCACTACCCTGCGTCTGCACTCTTTCACTCCTGTCTCCAGACTAACCACTACTTCCTCCCTTCAGCCAGACTTAAGGAATCCTCCCTGAAGTTTCAGGTTCAGAGCTCCCTCTGCTGGCCGGAGGGAGAATTGTGTTGAGGGTTAACTTACTGGCCAATAGATCTCCCAATTACCTCCAGGCTCAGCATTAACCCTTTGGGAGGGCAATGCTGTTGTGGCGACCAGGTCCTGGGGCGCCACATTTCCTTCCTCCGTGGGTAGGGGTTGGTGGTCCCGGGGCCTGGTGGTGTGACAGGGAGGCAGGGTTGGTGAGGTGCAGGGTTGCAGGGATAGTGCGGCGCGGTGCCGGATGGCACGGGTGTACTAACTCAGCAAAAGATGCACAAAGTCTCCGGTAAACCAAATGGCTGGATGGACGGGTCCCGCAGCCGGCTGCAGTGTCTCTCCCCGGACAGGTGATGGTGGCTGTCTCTCCCTGCACCTTTGTGTACTGTGCTGACTCCAATGGCTTCCCAACGGTAGTCCTCTCCCCAGTATATAGATACCGGAGGAGCCCGTTTTGCCCGCAGGCGCTGGCCCTTGGATTTCTAGCCGGTGGCGGTGGCTGTGTATCCTCACAGTGTGAGCGGTTACCTTCAATCGGGACTTGGTTGTTAGGGAACCCCGGGGGTTTTTGTCATTCGGATTTGACTATTGACGGCGGCTCCAAGCCTGGTCGGGGTCCGATGGCCCTGCCTTTGTGCTTAGCTTCACTCCGTTCCCCGGTCCGGTACCGATGGGCCACCTCCCAGCCCCGGTCCTTATGGCTCTGCGGAGTTCCACCAGCTCCTGCAGACGGCCAACACCGTCTGCCAACCTTGAGCTCAGTGCCCAGACTCCAACCCAGACACTCGTAGTACGTGACCTCTCACTTTCACCTCCTAGACTGATCTACTCAAAGCTCTAACTGACTGCTTTTCCCGCCTCCAGGCCTGTGAACTCCTCGGTGGGTGGGGCCAAAGGCCTGGCTCCGCCCCACCTGGTGTGGACATCAGACCCTGGAGGGAGGCAACAAGGGTTTTTGTCTGACTAATGTAACTGTCTGGGGGGTGGGGGTGTGTGTGTGTTTTGTCTGTGGCTACCTGGCTAGTCCAGGGCGCCACACATGCAAAGAGGATAAGTAGAGGGATCTGTCAATCAACGACCGGCAGTGGGCAGTGGAGTGGAGCAGAGTTGAGACTGCACTTCATCATAAAACTTCAAAAATAGATTTCTCAAAAATGACTCCCAAAAATCTACAAGGTATGGATGTGATAAACATTAAAGGGGTTTCTCACTGATACCATTGATTAGGGGGTCAAATATCCTGTTGATATGTCCTCGTTAAAGAAATGTTCTTTCTTGTCTTCCTCTATCGAAAGGATAAGGGATGAATCTTGTTTATAGGACAATTCCTTTAAAGCATATAAAACATTTAAAAAAAAAAGTAGTCTTTTTGAAAGATCAAACCATTTTGTGTATTCAGCTCTTGTACAGACCTATGTTACTCCATGGTTACAGACTACAAACAAACCTGTGTAGTCTGATACTGCATTACTTAATATTTATTTATTTTGCTCACTTATATAATACTATTAATTCCACAGCACTTCACAGATATGATCATCACTGTCCTCATCGGGGCTCACGATCCCCTATTAATGTCTTTGGATTTTGGGAAGAGACCCACACAAAGATGAGAAGAACATACACACTCCTTCCAGATTTTGTCCTTAATGGTATACAAACCCAGGACCCCAATGCTGCAAAGCAACAATGCTAACCACTGAGCCACCTGCAGTGCTAACCACTGATCCACTATAGAGTACTAACCACTGGTCCACCGTGCTTCACATTATCCTTTTCAATGCTAAGCTGCACGCATTGGAAGAGTCAGATGCAAGAAAGTGAACCACGATTGCTGGATCATTTTACATGTTCAAAAAATTGTTTGAAAATATAAATATACACGTGGTCAAAATTGTTGGTCTCCCTCGTTTAATGAAACAAAACCCCACAATGGTCACAGAAATAACTTGAATCTGACAAAAGTAATATTAAATAAAAAATCTATGAAAATGAAGAAATGAAAGTCAGATATTGCTGCTTTTCTGCTTCCACAGGAATTTTAAAAATAAAACTAATGAAATTAGCATGGACAGAAATGATGGTGTCCTCCTCCTCCTCTTCTTACTCCTCCTCATCCTTAACTTAATATTTTGTTGCACAACCTTTTGAGGCAATCTCTGCAATCAGACGATTCCTATAACTGTCAATGAGGCTTCTGCATCTCTCGATAGGTATTTTGGCAGCTCCTCAAGAGCAAACTGCTCCAGTTTGTCTGGTGTTTGAAGGTTGCCTTTTCCAGATGTTTCAGCTCTTTCCAAAGATGCTCAATAAGATTTAGGTCAGGGCTCGTAGAAGGCCACTTCAGAATAGTCCAATGTTTTCCTCTTAACCATTCTTGAGTGTTTTTAGCTGTGTGTTTTGGGTCATATCCTGTTGCTGTAGCTGAGACCAAGCTTTCTGACACTGGGCAGCACATTTCTCTCTAGAATCCCTTGATAGTCTTGAGATTTCATTGTACCCTGCACAGATTCAAGACACCCTGTGCCAGATGCAGCAAAGCAGCCCCAGAACATAACAGAGCTTCCTTCATGTTTCACAGTAGGGACAGTGTTCTTTACTTAATATGCTTCATTTTTCCGTCTGTGAACATAGAGCTGATGTGCCTTGCCAAAAAGTTCTATCTTTGTCTCATCTGTCCATAGGACATTCTCCCAGAAGCTTTGTGGCTTGTCAACATGTAGTTTGGTAAATTCCAGTCTGGCTTTTTATGATTTTTTTTTTAACAATGGTGTCCTCCTTGGTCGTCTCCCATGAAGTCCACTTCGGCTCAAACAACGACGGATGATGCAATCTGATATTGCTGCTCCTTGAGCTTGAAGGTCAGCTTTAATCTCTTTAGAAGTTTTTCTGGGCTCTTTTGTTACCATTCGTATCATCTGTCTCTTTGATTTATCATCAATTTTCCTCCCGCGGCCATGTTCAGAGAGGTTGGCTACAGTCCCATGGA
Source organism: Anomaloglossus baeobatrachus (assembly GCF_048569485.1). Taxonomy (NCBI): domain Eukaryota; kingdom Metazoa; phylum Chordata; class Amphibia; order Anura; family Aromobatidae; genus Anomaloglossus; species Anomaloglossus baeobatrachus. The sequence continues at coordinate 750,794,625 of NC_134354.1, read as the reverse complement.
TCTTAAATTGCTGAATAATATGTGCCACTGTAGTCACAGGAATATCAACCGACTTGGAGATGGTCTTATATCGTTTCCCTTTAACATGTTTGTCTATAATTGTCTTTCTAATCTCCTGAGACAACACTTTCCTTTGCTTCCTCTGGTGTATGTTGAGTGTGGTACCCACCATGTCACCAAACAACACAGTGAGTATCTGTAGCCCTATATACAGGCTCACTGACTGATTACAAGATTGTAGACACCTGTGATGCTAATTAGTGGACACACCTTGATTTAACATGTCCCTTTTGTTACATTATTTTCTGGGGAACCATCATTTCTGTCCAGGCCTGTTTCATGAGTTTTATTTGTTTTTTAAAAATTCTGTAGAAGCTGAAAAGCAGCAATGTCTGACTTTCATTTGGTCATTTTCAAAGTGTTTTTTTTTATTATTACTTCTGTCAGATTCAGGTTATTTCTGTGATCATTGTGGGTTTTTCTTTCACTAAACGAGGAGTACCAACAATTTTGACCACATGTGTCTATATCCTATATAGATCATGTTTAATACAGAGGCTTATTACCTGCTCCTCTGTCGTTGTGCTTGTGCTTTTCAGATACACTGCTACTTGTAGTCTGTACTTGAGCAGTTCCGTTTCGTGTAGGATTTTAGATTTAGTCTCTTGGCTAGAATCAATTTGATGAGTTGGAAAAGGCAACTCACTGAGCAGATTCCAGTTCAACAGGCAAAGTACAATGCTTCACTTCCAACATCCTGGATAGACCGTATTCCAGAACGACCATTTTTTATTTTAATGTTCAGTGATACCATCTGTATCAAATAACCATCTGTCAAAAAGATTTTAGTCAATGCAATCAGCTGAAAATGTGATCCGTATCCAATGATGGGGTTGCAATCTTACTAAAAATATATATATATACACAGTGCCTACAAGTAGTCTTCAACCCCCTGCAGATTTAGCAGGTTTGATAAGATGCAAATAAGTTAGAGCCTGCAAACAAGAGCAGAATTTATTAACAGATGCATAAATCTTACAAAACCAACAAGTTATGTTGCTCAGTTAAATGTTAATAAATTTTAAACATAAAAGTGTGGGTCAATTATTATTCAACCCCTAGGTTTAATATTTTGTGGAATAACCCTCGTTTGCAATTACAGCTAATAATCGTCTTTTATAAGACCTGATCAGGCCGGCACAGGTCTCTGGAGTTATCTTGACCCACTCCTCCATGCAGATCTTCTCCAAGTTATCTAGGCTCTTTGGGTGTCTCATGTGGACTTTAATCTTGAGCTCCTGCCACAAGTTTTCAATTGGGTTAAGGTCAGGAGACTGACTAGGCCACTGCAACACCTTGATTTTTTCCCTCTTGAACCAGGCCTTGGTTTTCTTGGCTGTGTGCTTTGGGTCGTTGTCTTGTTGGAAGATGAAATGACGACCCATCATAAGATCCTTGATGGAGGAGCGGAGGTTCTTGGCCAAAATCTCCAGGTAGGCCGTGCTATCCATTTCCCATGGATGCGGACCAGATGGCCAGGCCCCTTGGCTGAGAAACAGCCCCACAGCATGATGCTGCCACCACCATGCTTGACTGTAGGGATGGTATTCTTGGGGTCGTATGCAGTGGCATCCAGTCTCCAAACGTCACGTGTGTGGTTGGCACCAAAGATCTCGATCTTGGTCTCATCAGACCAGAGAACCTTGAATCAGTCTGTCTCAGAGTCCTCCAAGTGATCATGAGCAAACTGTAGACGAGCCTTGACATGACGCTTTGAAAGTAAAGGTACCTTACAGGCTCATCTGGAACGGAGACCATTGCGGTGGAGTACGTTACTTATGGTATTGACTGCAACCAATGTCCCCACTGCCATGAGATCTTCCCGGAGCTCCTTCCTTGTTGTCCTTGGGTTAGCCTTGACTCTTCGGACAAGCCTGGCCTCGGCATCGGAGGAAACTTTCAAAGGCTGTCCAGGCCATGGAAGGCTAACAGTAGTTCCATAAGCCTTCCACTTCCGGATGATGCTCCCAACAGTGGAGACAGGTAGGCCCAACTCCTTGGAAAGGGTTTTGTACCCCTTGCCAGCCTTGTGACCCTCCACGATCTTGTCTCTGATGTCTTTGGAATGCTCCTTTGTCTTTCCCATGTTGACCATGTATGAGTGCTGTTTACAAGTTTGGGGAGGGTCTTAATTAGTCAGAAAAGGCTGGAAAAATAGATAATTAATCCAAACATGTGAAGCTCATTGTTCTTTGTGCCTGAAATACTTCTTAATACTTTAGGGGAACCAAACAGAATTCTGGTGGTTTGAGGGGTTGAATAATAAATGACCCTCTGAATAAACTTTTCACAATTTAAAAAAAAAATAAAAAAAGAAATAACATTCTTTTTTGCTGCAGTGCATTTCACACTTCCAGGCTGATCTACAGTCCAAATGTCACAATGCCAAGTTAATTCCAAATGTGTAAACCTGCTAAATCTGCAGGGGGTTGAATACTACTTGTAGGCACTGAAATATATATATATATATATATATATATATATATATATATATATATATATATATATATAAATAATCGACACCCCAAAAATGGGTAGAACTTTTATAAAAATACTGCGCTCCATACAGACTCAACAAGTCTCCTTGGTGCCGCACAAATTTCCCACAAGCCGTAATGTTACGCTCTGACATCCAGACCCACATTCAAGGATCAGGAAAGGGAGTTGACAGTGGCATACCCTAAAAAGAGAGCGTGATCTGTGAAAAAAGGACACCGGGCGAGCAGGACTTGGGTACACTCACTATAAATGAAACGTTATGTACATCTTTGTAAGCAGCTCTACTTATTGAATATGTTAGCGGGAAATGGACATTTCCTTTAAGATGATATTAGATTTTATGAATGTCTACCATCGTAACCATTAAATGGTCCCAAACTATTAACCCAAAGAACAAGAGAAGTGGTTGGTCAATTACTACCCCCAGCGCCATGTAAAGACGATTCTTTTTGCAGATAGGGCGGAGGTTGTCATGACACTCAGGAACGTGCGCTCTGCATCATCCAGATACCAGAACAGCCGCTGAAGTTTCCCAGGCAAATCCGTTTCTGTAAAATGCCAGCGGTCATTTTCTTGAAACGGCTTCACCGGTGGCCTCGTGGTCGCTCTTTCGATGGCTCAGCCACTTCTGGCTTTCACCTTATACTCTCAGTATACAGCATAGGTGACATCCACTTTGAAGAATAAACATGCTACTTAATTTCCAAAACCCTGAAGAGGTTAAAAGAACTTACATAATGTGGAACCTATGCACAGCAATGTCGTTTTTACATTGCTGTGCATTATGTTCATCTTATGGCGTGCTTTTGCCAGCCGCCTGATATCCCACTACGGATAGTACTGAAGACACTGGTGGAGGAGGGGCCTTTGACTCTGTCTTCAACCAATTAGCGTGAAGCACAGCAGACACGATGACATCACATCATCGTGTTTGGTGTGCAGAGTGTCAGTGCACCAAAGGCCAAAGAAGAGCGGCATGGGAACAGGACCGAGGGGAGTATATATTTTTTTCTTATTTTCATGTATATGGGATGTTTGCATGTATGTAGGAGATAGTGTGAGGGATCATAGTATACAGGAAACTATATAGGGGCGCATAAAGTATATAGGAGACTATGAGGGTGCTCATAAAGTATATAGGAGGCTATGTGGGGCTCATAGTGTTTATAGAAAGGCTATATGGGGCTCACACTGTGTATAGAGGGGCTCATACTGTATATAGAGAGGCTATTTGTAGAATTTTTTTTTTATTTTATTTACCGTAGATAGGGTCTATGTGAGGGTTCAAACTGTATGTAGGGGGCTGTTTGGGGTCTCATACTGTACATAGGGGCTATGTGGGGGCTCATTCTGTATGTAGGGAGCAATGTGAGGGCTCATACTGCATATAGGGGCTATGTGGGGGCTCATACTATATATGAGGCTATATGGGGCACATATTGTATCTAGAGAGGCTATTTGGGGGCTTATACAGTATATAGGGGCTATGTGGAGGTTCATACTGTATGTAGGGGGCTGTTTGTGGTCTCATACTGTATATAGGGGCTATGGTTGGCTCATTCTGCAAGTAGGGAGCTATGTGAGGGCTCATACTGCATGTAGGTGCTATGTGGGGGCTTATAGGGTATATGAGGCTATTTGGGGGCACATACTATATATGGAGGTGCTATTTGATTGTTTATATTGAGTATATGGTCTATTTGGGGGTTCATACTTAGGGGCTATGTTCGGGCTCCTCCTGTTTGTAGAGACCTATGTGTTGACTGTATATAGGGAGCTATGTGGAGGCTCATACTACTTATAGGGGGTTAGGTGGAGGCTCATACTGTATGTAGGGGGAGTATTTCTGCTCATACTGTATATAGGGGGTTGTCAGCTTACTTAATACTACTCAATATTAAGTGATACAGTTAATTTTAGTATAAAATTACAAATTATAATATGTTAATATTAGTATTGAGCAGAATTAATTTCAGCCTATTTATTCAGGCCTTCACAAATTCCTGTGCTCTCATGTGGTCCCTCGGGAAATTAATTGACCAACTGCAATATAGATCATAACACCATAACCATTATATTAGTAGTAGAGTGCACAACTGTACTGAAAGAGACAGACAACCATAAAAATGTAAGATACCAGGCACCAACAACACAGACTTCACAATCATGCCAGACTCCATCAACATTCAATACCTGAGCATCCGAACTGTAAGTCCACGTGCACACATTCAGTAATTGGTGAGTTTCTTACCTCAGTATTTGTGTGACGCTCTGGCCTAGCCAAGTAGTCACAGACACAACATCATACACCCCCCCTTCCCTTGACAGGTCACACCAGTCACACATTACTTGTTGCCACCCTCCAGGGTTGATGTCCACACCAGGTGGGGCGGAGCCAGGTGGTTGACCCCGCCCACCGAGGAGTTCACAGGCCTGGAGGCGGGAAAACACAGTAGGTAATCCAGTTGTGGTCGGTAGAGAGTGAGGAGTAAAACTGTTGGTGTCTGGGTTGGAGCCCAGGCACTTCCAGCATGGTAGGCAGATGGTGGTGGCCGTCTGCAGGTGTTGGTGACAGTCAGCAGAACCGTAGGACCGGGGTCGGGCGGTGGCCCGCCAGTACCGAACCGGGGAGCCGATTGGAGCCAAGCACCAGGCAGGGTACTCAGACACCGATTAGGCTTGAAGCCGACCTTTAGTCAAATTTACTGATTGCGGTCTGGACCTCAGGGGTTCATTCCCACCCAAGTCCCAATTGAAGGCAACAGCCCAACTGTTCCGGATAAGCGCCACCGCCAAGGGCCAGAGATCCATAGGGCCAGCGTCTGCGGGCAAACGGGCTCCTCCGACACGTATACGCCGGGGAGAGGACAACCAGTGCCCAGGCATTGGAGTCAAGATACAAAACACAGGTGCAGGGAAACGCCAGCCACCATCAACCCATCCAGGGAGAACACTGCAGCCGGGCCCCGTCCATCCAGCCGTTTGGTTTACCAGAGACTCTATCCATCTGTGTTTGAGTGAGTACACCTGTGCTATCCGGCACCGCGCTGCGCTGCACCGTAACATTGCACCCTGCAAACCCATCCTACGGAACCCTCCCTTTTAACGGGCCCCGGGACCAACAGCCCCTACCCAAGGAGGGGTCAACACCCAGCTGCTGCCCACCATCGCTCTCGGGAACCCCGTCACCAGCAGCAGTGGTGCCCACCATCACCACAACCCGTTGGTGGCGTCACGAACTCTATATATCCCAAAAATCCAATTCCCCCCCTTTTCACTCGCGGGCAAGGAGTGCTGCTTGAGCCCCGGGTCTAGAGCCCACTCGAGCCACCGAGGAGAAGGCACCGGATCCAAGCGCGATCTCCCCGATCAGCCCCCGCGACGGGGAAACTGGCCCCCGACATTTGTAGCCAAAACCAGGAGTGGGACAATCAGAGGAAAAGTATAATAGAAACACGGGCACCACTTCTGTATTATTCACCCACTCCTGGTTTTATCTTACAAATACTGAGGTAAAACTCACCAAATACTCAAAGTGTGCACGTGGCCTTATTGCATCAACCCAGAGTGCTACTTTAAGGCCACAGTCACACGTTGAGTATTTGGTGAGGTTTTTTTTACCTCAGTATTTGTAAGATAAAACCTGGAGTGGGTGAATAATACAGAAGTGGTGCCCGTGTTTCTATTCTACTTTTCCTCTGATTGTCCCACTCTTGGTTTTGGCTACAAATACTGAGGTAAAAAACTCACCAATTACTGAATGTGTGCACGTGGACTTAAAGTAGCGTTCTGGGTTGAGCCAATAAGGCCACGTGCACACGTTGAGTAATTGGTGAGTTTTTTACCTTAGTATTTGTAGCCAAAACCAGGAGTAGGACAATCAGAGGAAAAGTACAATAGAAACACGGGCACCACTTCTGTATTCATGACCCACTTTTAGTTTTGACTTATAGATACTGAGGTAAAAAACTCAAAACAAATACTCACCATGTGAATGTGGCCCCAAAGTCCAGATGCTCAAGTACTGAATCCTTGTGAAGTCTAGCACAATGGCCTTAGGGTATGTTTACATAGAGATTTATAAAAAAAAAAAAAATCAATATGCCTGCAAGACTCTTCCTTTTCATTATGCTATTGATAAACCACTTTACTGGTCAGATGTTTAGTCTTTTAAGTGTTTTTTTTCTCCATCAGGTTCCTAGATGGAAAAAAGAAAGTGCATGAAGTGGTTGCTGATGGAATCTGCTCCAAAATAAGCAGTGTCCGAACAAAAAACTGGAACAAAAATGCTTCACGAAGAATAATGTCTTCACAAAACTTCAATCAGGAAACAATAAACTCTGCCAAAAGCTCCTAAAAAATGAACGTTCCCAGAAGGAGTTTCTACTCACAGTTTTTCACTTTCTCAAATATAAAATCCTAGCCTTAGAATACAGTTTAAAATTAGACTTTTTCTAGAAGATCGCCTCCCTCAGGAGCCATCGGAAGAGGCCACCTTGTGGAGAAGTTCAGCCCATCTGGGAGGACATCCTATTTCTGGTAGTCTGCAGGACACTCAGACCCCTGTTTGATATTGGCAGCTTAATAATGGCCAGTCAGCTCTCCTGACAGATCAGATTTTCTCAGAACTTTGGCTTCAGCTATCCCTTTGTTATTCCTTCTATTTTAAAAAATATAAGTACAATTGGGTGTTAGAATAGGAGGATATGCCTACGCTGTCTGTCATGTCCCACAACTTGGGAATTATTCAATATTTTCATTGTTGTGTATTGTATTTCTGTTCCTAGGTTTGACTTTTCATGTATTTTGTCCCTTCCTCCTCCCTGTAGCTCTGTGATGTCAACAATCCCCACCCTTCTCCATGTAGTGTGTTATCAGCCATCTTTATGTAACATGTATGCTCTCTGAGAAGATTCACTATTTTTACCTGCTAATTTCATCATCAATTCATCTTTTCCTGGAGTCTTCTTACAATCAGATTGTGGCTGAGTTAAACTATCTGAGGAACCTATATGAACGTGAGTACAGGTCAATACGAAGGGCCCAGGAAAAAAACGGCTAGTTCAGGCGCCATCATTTCTTACATATCCATGAGTAGGAATACTGTTCAATCAGAGCTGACCGTGCCAAACAGTAGAGACACGCTATGTTGAAAAGATGAAAGATTACACAAAATAATCGGTTTATTAATTTTTTCTAGGAGAAATAACAGAAGAACAGAACAATGCAGACTTCTAAGAAAAGATAATCCAGAATTATTAGTTCATTGGGAACACAAAAATGTACTTCAAACAGACATCAGCAGAAGTGAGAGGTCCCCTTTAATTGGAGAAATGTTGTTCCCAATGTGGCATGTCCTAATATAAAGAGACTTTAGGCCGCTTTACACGCAACGACATCGCTAACAAGATATCGTTGGGGGTCACGAAATTTGTGACGCACATCCGGCCTCGTTAGCGACGTCGTTGCATGTGACATGTACGAGCGACAGCTAAGGATGCAAAAGACTCACCAAATCGTTGATTGTTGACACGTTCGGTCCATTTCCCAAATAGCATTGCTGGTGCTGGACGCAGGTTGTTCGTCGTTCCTCAGGCAGCACACATCGCTACGTGTGACACCCCAGGAACGACGAACAACACCGTACCTGCGTCTTCCAACAACGAGGTGGGCGTCACTTTCATGCGGCTGCTCTCCTCCGCTCCTCTTCTATTGGACGGCTGCCGTGTGACAACGCTGTGACGCCGCATGAAACACCCCTTTAGAAAAGAGGTTGTTCGCCGCCCACAGCGACGTCGCTAGGAAGGTAAGTATGTGTGACGGGTACAAGCGATATTGTGCGCCACGGGCAGCGATTTGCCTGTGATGCACAAACGACGGAGGCGGGTGCTTTCACGAGCGACATCGCTAGCAATGTCGCTGCGTGTAAAGCCCCCTTTTGTGTCGGTTACCCTTTAATTTCCCAGTTTCAGAAACATCAAGGAGGTTAAATGTCCATCAACAAAGCATCACATTCTGTTCCCGCTTTTTGGCTTTTCATTATTTTCTGAGTCTTCGGAGAGCAGAGCAGCGATGATGGATGACAATTTCCCACGTATTGATCCGACGCTCTTCTTCTCTTCATAACTATCCGCTTTTGGAGAGACATTTCAATGTACTGTATTCTTCATCTGTTTTCATCTAAGAGACTGATATAAATCGGAGGGAGGGGGAGTTGTGCGCCAGCAGTACCACAAAGTGATTATCTATCTAGAAAGTTTTCATTTTCTGGTCCTTTCTGTGCACAGGGCACTGAATGTTTGCAATTCAGTTCTGCCATGCATGAGCGGAAAAGCCTCATCAAGCTTGTAATGAAATACTACGGTCAGGACTCTGTGTTTGGTCCATGAATTTTTAACCTCTTGCTGCTTTGGAGGCTGGTATGCCAATAATATTAAAATGTGAACGTCCTCAGTGGTTAATACCTTTTAAAGGGAACCAGCCACCAGCATTTTCCTATATAAAGTAAAAGCAGAGCCATGTTGGCACTAAGATGCTGAATCCAGGCATACCTTGTGTTGAAAGATTGGATGCTTGATTGCTGAAATATCTGTAATCAAAGATTGATTAACATGTGCATTGGGGTGGGCCTTTATGAGTCGGGTCTTTTACATATATTCCTCCTCCTGCGTCCTCTATGGCGTTTCCCCCTTTTCTTTATTTAAATATTGTGCTGCACGGCCATTGCTGCTGTTGGTGGTGCATGCGCATTGCACCAATAATTATGTCTTCATTAAATTGGCACCAGAGTTCACGCATGCGCATACCGCGATCTCCAGAGACACTTTTTTGAAGACAGTACCGAGAAGACTGAGTGGCATCGGCACCTGCCAAGATTTTTTTTTACATCTGCACACGCGCCCCTACGCTCATAGTCTTCTCCTCAGTGGTTTCGACTTCGCGCCAGAGATGACAGTATGCACTGGCGCCGTTTTAATGAAGACCTAATTACTGTGGCAATGCGCCACCAACAACAGCAATGGCAGTACAGTGTGATATTTAAATAAAGCAAAGGTGGCACGTCATACAGGACGCAGGAGGAGGAATGTGCCGTGGACCCGACCGACCCACAAAGGCACGGCCCCGATGCACAAGTGAATCAAAGTGCAGTGCATTTCTGCAACCTTGATTACAGATATTTCCGCAATCAAGCATCCGATCTTTCTACAACAGCTATGCCTGGATTCAGTATACGAATGCCAGTATGTCTCTGCCTTTACTTCATATAGCTAAATCCTGTTGGTTGGTTCCCTTTAATGGCTAACTGAAAATATGATAATAAATAGCAGCTCTCGAGACTCCTCAGATATCTTCACCAGGTTTAAGCACACCCTCTACCCATCCAGAAACGTGTTCAATGAGGGTGCCCACACATGAAACGATGGGTCTTCCTGGATTTCCAGATTTGTGGATTTTGGGAAGCATGTAGAATGTCCCTATTCTTGGACTCTCTGGTATCAGGTCTAAGTAAAAATGGCCAAATTGTTTCCAAAATGTTTTTGTGGCCACCATTATTTTTAAGCACTGCCTTAACTCTCTTGGGCATGGAGTTCACTAGAGCTTCACAAGGGCCACTGGATCCTCTTCCATCTTCTATGACCACATCACGGAGTTGATGGATGTTAGAGACCTTGCACTCCTCCACCATTCATTTGAAGAGGTCCCACAGATGATCAATAGTGTTTAGGTATGGAGATGCTTGGCCAGTCCAGCACCATTACCCTTAGTTTCTTAATCAAGGCAGTGGCCATCCAAAAGGGAGGGGATCATGCTTTGCTTCAGTATGTCACAGTACATGTCGTCATTCATAGTTCCCTTAATGACCAGTAGCCCCCACAGCTGGTAGCACTCATGCAACCCCAAACCATGACACTCCCAGCACCATGCTTGACTTTAGACAAGACACACATTTCTTTGTACACCTCACCTGGTTGCTGTCATACATGCTTGACACCATCAAAACCAAATAAGTTTCTCTTGGTGTCATCAAATCACAGGACATGCTTTCAGTAACCCATGTCCTTAGTCTGCTTGTCAAACTGTTTGCAGGGTTTCTTGTGCATCATCTTTAGAAGTTCCTTCTGGGACTACAGCCATGCAGACCAATTTGATGCAGTGTGCGGCATACAGTCTGTGCACTGACAGGCTGATCCCCTCACCCCTGTAACCTCTGCGGCAATGCTGGCAGCTCTCATACGTCTATTTTAAAAAGATGACCTCTGGATATGACGCTGAGCACGTGTACTCAACTTCTTTGGTTGACCATGGGGAGGCCTGTTCTGAGTGGAACTTGTCTTGTTAACCACTGTTTGGTCTTGGCCACCATGCAACAGCTCAGTTTCAGGGTGTTGGCAATCTTCTTATAGCCTAGGCCATTTACATGTAGAGCAATAATTCATTTTTACAAATCCTCAGAGAATTCTTTGCCATGTTGAACGTGCAGTGATGTGTGGCGCCCCTGACCTGGTCAGGCACCACTGAGTACTGCACCCATGCTGGGACAGTACAATACAGGTAATCCAGAAGGCTGACAGGGGTGTGGAACACAGGCGCATAGTGATCAGGTCTCACACATGTACCCATGAGAGGACCCCTGGGGATCCCAGGAGGGGGCAAGCCTTCACCTTCACTGGAATAGTGGAGGGGGTAGAGCCTCCATCTCCTCTCAAGGGGTGTGGTAGAGAGTCTGGTTGCTAGGTGGCGTAGGCAAGAACAGGAGAGGAGGAGCAGTGAGTCAGTTAGAGCAGAACTCCATAGGGCTCAGTGAGGAGCAGACCTGTGGGGCTGTTGCTGTCTAACAGCGCCCGCGCAGTGGCTACAGACGGGGGAGAACGGTCAACTAGGAGTGCTGCCTGAAAGCCAGCTTCAGCTAGAGAGTGCACGGAGTGGGAAGTAAGGAGACTGCTAGAGAGCACCAGGCCCAACCGGGCGGCAGATCCCGAAGCGAGGATAGATTCACCTTTCCCTGCTAAACCTGCCGGTGTGGGGCTCTTAAAGCCCACACCACAACACTACAAAAGCCGCAGCCACGTAACCGCAAGTTAGGGCCCATAGGTCATAGGAGGCAAGAGGCTGGAGTGGCCTGGTCCGGGGAACAAGCAAACGGCAAACAAAAGGGGGAGAGAGGCTGCAGCATCTTCCCTGGGCGACCCCCATAGGGACTAAAAGTCGGGGTCACCCCAAACCACCAAGGGCTAAGGAAGGCGAGTTGGTAGTCACCCTCATAAAGTCAGCCTGAAGGATACCTGGTTCCCATCTGGTTCATCTCAGCTACGCCCGGGCTACTCACCCTGCCATCAAATGTGAGTAAAGCCCTTGAAAGACAATTCTGCCTGTGTGGAGTTATTCTGCGCCTTGTGGTACTACAAACCTGCACCGGGCCCTGGGGCTTGCCTCACTCTCAGGAGGCTATTCCAACTAACTGCACACACCATCAGCCCCAGGCGTCCCCTAACCTGCAGTGGCGGTCCCCACTGACCGCAATACTGAGAGTGGCGTCACGATCAAAACCGAAGATTTCCTACCTGTGACCAGATCCAGCCGAGTGGAGTCCCTGAAGGTAATGCACCGACACAGCACCGGCGGGGCTTCACATCTGGCGTCACGAACAGGATAAGGACTAGACCTGTTCAGACAGGTGACCATGTGCCTGGGCGGTCCGCTTGAAAAATTGGAAGCGCCGCCATATTGCCACCATGAAAAGCGCGCTGAAAAACAACAGCAGCCCGCGCTGGAAGAAGTTACCGCCCACGAAGAGGTGTGGCTACCCAGAGATCCCCTGCAGAGTTCTGACCTTGCCAGCTATGAGAGTGGAAGCGTCCAGAGACGGCGGAACAGAAAGGGAGCCACAAGTCTGCTGCTGGGAGAGGAGCTGCTGAAAGAGGCAGAGCAGAAACTGGACAGCTTGTTACAGGAGGCAGCGAAGAGTCCACTGCTGGGAGATCGTGCAGAAGACGGCGCAGAAGAAATGGCGTCTGACCGCAGGAACCCAGAACCAGGCTCCGCTGCCTGGTGGTATCGGGAGCTGGCCCAGTTCTGTGACCGACTGGAGACCCGGGTCATGGAGCAGATCAGGGAAGAACGCACGGAGCTCCTGGAGATGGCTGCGGCGGTACGGACCTACGAGGGGGGAGCCGCGCGACGCCTGCCAGACCGAGCGGCGACGACGCAGACCCCGATGCTGCTACCGGTGGGTGAGTCCAGAGATGCCCCGGCCAGTGCAAGTGCCCCGACCCCTGCTGCCACGCCCGCGGTCCCAGAAGAGGCGCCCGGCGCGGCGACGCTGGACCAGGCCGCAGCCACGCTTGAAGCGGCCCGCCAAATCCAGGCTGCTGCAGCCATGCCCCGCCTGTCCCGCAGGGCTCCGACCACCACAGCAGTGCTCATCCGTGCTGCAGGTGTGACGCTGACCCAGGCTGCCACCCTGCTGAACCCGGTCCGCCAAGACCCCAACGCAGCAGCGACGCTAGTCCGCGCCGCAAGTGATATGCTGAACCAGGCCGCAGCCCCGCCGGGTGCGGCCCGCCAAGCTCCGATCACTGCAGCGACGCCCGGCTCAGCCTGCACGGACCCCATCGAGGCTGCGACGCTAATTGAGACCGCGGCTGCAATGCCCAGTCCGGCCCGCCAAGAACCGGCCGCAGTGGTGATGCCCACTGCAACGCAAGCTGCAACCGCGATGCTGGACCAGGCCGCCGCCATACAGGGCGCGGCCCGCCAAGACCAGGCCGCCGCCATACAGGGCGCGGCCCGCCAAGACCAGGCCGCCGCCATACAGGGCGCGGCCCGCCAAGACCAGGCCGCCGCCATGCCGGGCGCGGCCCGCCAAGACCAGGCCGCCGCCATGCCAGGCGCGGCCCGCCAAGACCAGGCCGCCGCCATGCCAGGCGCGGCCCGCCAAGACCAGGCCGCCGCCATACAGGGCGCGGCCCGCCAAGAAGAGAACACTACCTTATCATTTTCCCCGGCCTGCAAGGCCAGAGCAGACACCGCTCCCCGGTCCACAGAGGTCCCTGATAGGCAGCCCACGGTGGGTGAAGACCCTGCATATTGGCAGATGAAGGCTGACCTGGAGGCCAAATTTCCACAATGGTTGGTGAGCCAATACATACCCCCTCCGCATACCCCAAAGAGTCTCCTGCTAACTCCTGCAGCAGCTACACCAAGGAGTCCCTCACCTGGGCCGGCTGAAGAGCATCCATCCCCAGCACTGCCACAGCTGGAGTGCCAGGAAGAACTAAGGGGGAGAGGAGGCCAGGGAGCAGAAGGGTTGACTCCGACTCCAGTGCCACCCGCGGAAGATGTGTATTCAGAGCCAGAAATGCTGCCATACTCCCGCTGGGATGAGGAAGACCCGACACCGTCTGTTGACGAAGATCAGCCCCAAGACCTCACCTGGGAGTTTGTGAGCTGCCCTCTACAGAACCCAGCCCGCAAGACACGGCGCCACAGAACACAGTATGCTCCAGCCCCACAGTCTCCAGAGCAGAAGGAAGTCACCGCCAGAGACCTACAGGAGAAACGGTCCCTGAGAAGGGCCAAGAGCCAGGCTAGAGGACCCCTGTGTTATGGCGTAGTGGAAGACTTTAATCTGAGAAGCGGCTATGGATTTATTGTAGCACCTGGCATCAAAAAGGGAATATTTGTTAACAGGAGAGATGTCAGCGCACACCTGCCTAGAGGACACCCTGGCAGAAATCTGAAAATGGGAGATTCGGTACAGTTTACCATGCACCAAGGTGAAAGGGGATTGTATGCCCTGGACGTAGCATTATGTCCCAGCAAACCCTACAGCCATCCCATGCCACAAGAAAGACAAGAAAGACAAGAAAGACAAGAAAGACAAGAAAGACAAGAAAGACAAGAAAGACAAGAAAGACAAGACAGAGATAAAGAAACAGATACAGAAAAGGAATCAGATGCAGACCAAGAAAGGAAAGACACAGAACCTATAGATGAGGCAACCACAGATGAAGAAAGAGACAAAGAGCAAGAAAGTCACAGGTGCCAGTGCCCAACGTGCCCTCGCCCTAGTGAAAAAGAGGAGTAAAGTAAAGTACAGAAAAGAAGTACAGAAGTTAAAGTTTTGAAAGTTTTGTTTGCAACGTTAAAGAAATGCGCCCACAAAAACTATTGTGAGAAACAAACTTAAGGCTATGAACTTGCTATAGCCACAAACTCTCGCAGTGTAAATAGTTACACCAGTGGCACCACCACCAGGGCCAGCCTGTTTAGGGGCTTGGCTCGTCTGCAACCAGGGGGGCCCGTCCGTAGAAAAGGGCCTTGGCTCACCTGCGACCAGAGAGCACGCCTGTTTATGGGGCCTTGGCTCACCACCACAAAGAGGGTACCTGGTCAGCACCAACTGTGGAGGCCGCCTCTGCATCCTGCCAGAAGAGGCTGACGGCGCGGATCCACCAGGCCAGGTACACCCTGAAACCACCAGCCCATGAAAGCCGCCTCTACATCCTGCCAGAAGTGGCTGAAGTCGCGGCCAACGGGAGAGGAAGATTGGAGGAAAGGTCTGGGGAAGTAGATGGCCCAGACCTGGTTACCAACAGGACCGGTGACCTGCCTCCTGAGAGGGTTTTGGGTGGGTTAACGGACTTGTGGGTGGAGGGTGGTGATGTCTGATAACTGGTGATTTTAAAAATGTTTTACATGTTTTAATGTTTTATGCATTTTAAAATGTTGTCTTGCAGCCCGAGGACGTGCTGGTGATAACTAAGGGGGAATGTGGCGCCCCTGACCTGGTCAGGCACCACTGAGTACTGCACCCATGCTGGGACAGTACAATACAGGTAATCCAGAAGGCTGACAGGGGTGTGGAACACAGGCGCATAGTGATCAGGTCTCACACATGTACCCATGAGAGGACCCCTGGGGATCCCAGGAGGGGGCAAGCCTTCACCTTCACTGGAATAGTGGAGGGGGTAGAGCCTCCATCTCCTCTCAAGGGGTGTGGTAGAGAGTCTGGTTGCTAGGTGGCGTAGGCAAGAACAGGAGAGGAGGAGCAGTGAGTCAGTTAGAGCAGAACTCCATAGGGCTCAGTGAGGAGCAGACCTGTGGGGCTGTTGCTGTCTAACAGCGCCCGCGCAGTGGCTACAGACGGGGGAGAACGGTCAACTAGGAGTGCTGCCTGAAAGCCAGCTTCAGCTAGAGAGTGCACGGAGTGGGAAGTAAGGAGACTGCTAGAGAGCACCAGGCCCAACCGGGCGGCAGATCCCGAAGCGAGGATAGATTCACCTTTCCCTGCTAAACCTGCCGGTGTGGGGCTCTTAAAGCCCACACCACAACACTACAAAAGCCGCAGCCACGTAACCGCAAGTTAGGGCCCATAGGTCATAGGAGGCAAGAGGCTGGAGTGGCCTGGTCCGGGGAACAAGCAAACGGCAAACAAAAGGGGGAGAGAGGCTGCAGCATCTTCCCTGGGCGACCCCCATAGGGACTAAAAGTCGGGGTCACCCCAAACCACCAAGGGCTAAGGAAGGCGAGTTGGTAGTCACCCTCATAAAGTCAGCCTGAAGGATACCTGGTTCCCATCTGGTTCATCTCAGCTACGCCCGGGCTACTCACCCTGCCATCAAATGTGAGTAAAGCCCTTGAAAGACAATTCTGCCTGTGTGGAGTTATTCTGCGCCTTGTGGTACTACAAACCTGCACCGGGCCCTGGGGCTTGCCTCACTCTCAGGAGGCTATTCCAACTAACTGCACACACCATCAGCCCCAGGCGTCCCCTACTGAGAGTGGCGTCACGATCAAAACCGAAGATTTCCTACCTGTGACCAGATCCAGCCGAGTGGAGTCCCTGAAGGTAATGCACCGACACAGCACCGGCGGGGCTTCACAGATGCAGTGCTGTGTTCGGACGCATGCCAGGATGAGGGAACATCCAGCATGCATCGGAACACAGGGGGAAAACCAGGGGAAATGTTTAATGAAGGCTCTGGCAATAGGGAGAGGAGTCACCATCTCAGACTTACCTGTGGCTGATCTCTGCATTCCCTAATGTCCCTAGACGGGTTCTTTTCTCTTGCAGAGGCATGTGTGTTGTGAATGTTAGTTATGTTTTGGCTGCTGGGAGGCTCCCTCTGGTGGCCAGGAATGGTTTGGACTTGGACCAGGTGTGTTGTGCAGTGGGTGTTTCCTTTGCTAACTCTCTGCTTATTTAAGTCCTGGTCTGATTGCAGGCTGTTGCCGGATGTCAGTTGTTCTTTGTATCTCCAGCCTGCTTAATCCTGCTTTACACCACATCTACTCCAGATAAGTGCTTGCTCTTTATTTATTGTCTTGTTCTTTTGCTTATCTGGGTTTGTCATTTGTTGTGGTTGGTTTCAGTTTATTTCCTTACAGGGATTTTCCCCCTCAGTGGATTGTTGAGGAACTCCCTGCAGTTCAGTGTGGAGTATAGCTCCTTTGGGTCCATGTGTTTGTGACTTGTTGAATTTGTTATAATTCTTGTTTTCTGTTCATTGGTATGACAAGGGCACCTGGTATAGGACGGAGTTCAGATCGAGCGATCTGAGGGCCTTTTTGTACTATCAGGAAGTTGGTATTTTGCAGGATTTTTCTCTGGTCACCATCAGTCCCTTTCCTGTCCTTTCCTATTTTAGTCAGCGGGGGCCTCACCTTTTGCTAATCCTGTCATCTACCTGTGTATTGTGTTTTTCCTATATCACCGCAGTCTTGAATGTGGGGGGCTTGCTATTCTTGTCTATTTTCTGAGGCAGAGAGTTATTCATCTTTCCTACCTTTCGGATAGTTAGTTCTCCGGCTGGGTTCGTGGTGCACAGGATGTTAGTTCACCCCTCGGCTACTTCTAGTTGTGATGGTTAGTAAGGGGATGGTGGCCAGATTAGTTGCCAATGCTCTTGTCACCTTTTGCCAATGATTTGTGGTGGTCTTCCATGGTTCCGGATCATAACACATGTGCCTAGGCCATCGCTGACCCTGAACTTACCCTGACTAGGGAGTAGGGCAGTGAGACACTAGTCCCACTACTACAATAATACAACATGAGAAATGTAATACAAACGGATGGGGACAGACACAATAAATAGCAATCCTAAGTTTCTCCAGCACTTCTCAGCTGCAACTAAAATGACACCTCAGCTTTTCCATAGCTTCGCCTTCAAAATGGTAAGTAGAAAGATTTGATCACTTCATGGAGTAAATCCAGGAATAGGTAAACATATAATAGCAGGGTGAGATGACAAGATGCTGTAGATGTGATAAGGCAATGAGTAATCTCAGCCAGAAGGGAAAGTCTTTAACCCTATCAGCATCAACTGAATTAAATCCACTCCAATACAAGATGTAACCTGCAGACCTGACAAATTTGTAGCAGTGAGACTGTGAGGACAATAACACCAAATTTAGCATACCTGCTGCCCATTCACACTTGAGACCTTGTAACATAATGAGTCACATGACACCGGGGAGGAAAAATGGCTAGTTGGGAACAATTTGGCCATTTTCACTTAGGGGTGTACTCACTTTTGTTGCCATCGGTTTAGACATTAATAGTTGTGTATTGAGTTATTTAGAGAGCACACCAAACGTACACTGTTATACAAGCTGCACACTGACTACTTTGTATTGTATGAAAGTGTCAGATCTCCAGTGTTCGCCCATGAAAAGATAGAATAACATTTACAAAATGTGAGAGGTGTACTCACTTTTGTGATATAATGTATATGCATCAAGCCAAAAAATACACACACCCATTGACTTACTGAGCTGTGAATGTACCTGAATAAAGACTAGAGGGGTACGTGTATCATACATTATGCCTCTTCATGGTGTTGCCCATGTAGCCTCCTGACTATTCGCGACATCATAATATCCAAGAGAAATGCGGTACTCATCGCTGAAGACAACAGACCTCCATTCTATCCTACATTGGTGTCTCACTGCAGTCAGTGTGATGTCAAGAGGCCTACAGGCCTTCGAGATGGAAGGTCACACTGGTCCTACTAATGGGATTATGATGTGGTGTGGTATAATGTACTGCAGCTGGACCTTTCTAATCTTCACTCTAAGTGCACTTTAACAGCTCGGCGGTAAAATTATTTCCTGGTGGAAGCAGTGGTACGACCATATCTCGAAAGTGTCCCTGGAACCATTTTTCCAAATTTCAATGCCAGATTGTAAATTGCTGATGCTACTGTTAACAGCTTGTGTGGCCTAATGTGCTATCTTAGATTGCTGCATCTCCTGACTGGTCTCCCATTTGGGATGTCATTGGTCGGTAATTACACAGCAGCCACCAACAGTGGCTTTTGATGATTTGCCCAAGTGCATTCAGTCCAACAGAACATTCCTCACAATCCATTAATAATCTCACTGATAGCAGCCAATCCAGTAAATGTAGGGATTTTTACACAGAGCCCTAATAAATCGATCGTCACGTGTATAAGGACAGGCTCAGGATTAGCATTCTCATTTACCATCTGAGACCATGCACATTTAATCGTTGCTTTTTTCCTTTGGGCATTCAAGGGGTAATCCCTTCCTTGGTGCAGCAGCAGACTTGCTCAGCTGTCTTCAGTTAAGTACTTCTGGCCTGTATTTAATCCCTCTGCTTCCTGGAGAGGTTGCTGGTTATTCTATTCAGTTAGGAGCTAGCCAGGGAGCAGACAGGACATGTTCTCCCTGCTGCTGCTATCTGTTGTGATTGTTGCAAGTTATTTCTACTACCCCCTTTTCTTGTACCCTTACCAGTACACCTTTGATTATTCCCGGTGCAGGTTTTAGGTGTGCATGAGTTTTGTTTTACCCCTGTGATTCATTCCTTGTTAGTGGGTTCTTGGGATCTCTGTCCCGGTCTGTTCCCTGGATGGTGGGAACATAGTCATCAGGGCAAGGACAGGAGACAGACCATGTTGGAGGCATGATCCTGACTACCTTTAAGTCTACCATCGGGATAAGGCACAGCAAAGTGACCCTAGTCTTAGGGTCAGCCGAGGAGCCCCTGTACCATCCTTGTTTCCCCATAAATCCCCATCAATGCAGAAAAAAATCTAAACAATCAGAAACACAAAAATCTAAACCTTTTATCACCATGTCTTTCTGGAGTCTATCTTCATCAATAAATGTTAATCTCTTGTCATAAAACTCATTTCTCCCTTACATTTCACATTACACATCCTACGGGTTCATAGTGTCATTTTTAACACTAAAAAGGTGATACATGTGATGCACTAGTGACGTCGATGCCAAATGACTAATTTGTAAGTGTCAAATAGTAATTGCCGACCATAACCTCGCACGTTAATCGCTTATTTTAGATTCTGAATGAGCCTATTGCATCAAAAAGTGTTGGGTTTCCCTTCAGTAGAAGTGAAGCATTAGACAGTCCCTATTAAAATGAATAGCTGTGCATCTAATGTAAGTGCAAAAATCAAGCACACAGTCATGTGCTCTAAATAGAAAAGCATTGGTAGTAGGAGGAATTGTGCTCAAATGCTCAGCACACATGAAACAAAATGCCACCTTTGCTACAAGTCAGTTGGGATCCTGTCACCAGATTTGTCCCCTATAAGCTGCAGCCACCACCAGTGAGCTCTTATATACAGCATTCTAGAATACTGAACTTGAAAAAAAAAAGAAAGGATCCAGCATCCAAGTTCCAATTGAATTACATTTTTTTTTCTTTTTTCAACAAAGATAAAAGGGTTCTTCCATAATAATAAAATTCAAGTTACATGACAGGGTAGAAAAAACAGAACGCATTTCAGAGTGACAACTCCTTACTCCTTCAGAGGAAGGAGTTGTCACTCCGAAACGCGTGTCGATTCGTATTACATTGATGATGCCCTACAATTTTTTAATTCACATTTTTCTCTATCTTGTTCCGTTTTCGAGATAAAAATGCTAACTCTGTTGTTTTCCACCAGGTGGGGCTATAGGTGGTTTCATTGCGTAGCGCATGGCTATTTTACTATACCTAGACACCACTTCTATTCCTATAGCTGCCACCGTTCTCAAGTTAATGGCGGTGGACAGGATATGGGTGGACACACTGTATAAGAGCCAAGGCCGATCTGTAGAACATACAAAAATGCTTTTACTATACTCACCTGTGGGGTGGTCCGGTCTGATGGGCTTTGCTGGTCTTGATCTGGTGCCTCTTCTCTTCCTTCCATCACTGTCCTCCTGCTCAGCCCCGTGTGGATGACATGTCCTGTGTCATCCACACAGAGTCCTCCATTGCCCTCCTGCGCATGCACATCTCTCTCAAATCAAAGTATTGTAATGCGCAGGCGCAGGGAAATTTAAAAGACCACCAACACATGCACACTGCAATGCTTTGACCTGCCCTCAGCAGAGCACAGAGAACTGCGCCTGCGCAGGAGCACAATGGAGACCTCTGTGTGGATGACATAGGGCGTCATCAACACAGAGCAGGAAAGGAAGATGGCGATCGCAAGAAGTGAGGAGGCGCTGGAGTTAGACCAGCAATACCTATCGAATCCAACCACCCCACTGGTGATTATAATAAAAGCTGTTTTTTACGTTATATAGAGCAGCCTGGGCTCTTATATATTCTAGAATGCTGTATATAAGAGTTCACTGGTGGTGGCCGCAGCTTATAGGGGACAAATCTGGTGACAGGTTCCCTTTAAACTAATTTTCCAGATCTGCCTCAACTAGTGTTGAGCGAGTAGTTAAGTATTCGTACACGCTATTCTGTTAGTGAGTACTGTCCGCTACTTGCATATTCGTTACGAGTAGCAGGCGCAATGGGAAATACTCGCTAAGTAGCGAGTTACCCGAGAGCCGTAATAGTCGCTACTCGTACGAAAAGTATGGCTTTCGGGTTACTCACTACTTAGAGAGTATGTCCAATTCACTACATTGCGCCCGCTACTTGAAACGAATATGCAAGTAGCGGACAGCACTCGCTAACAGCATAGTGAGTATGAATAGTTAACTACTCGCTCAACACTAGTCCAAACCCTTTATGAATGAAAAAAGATAATATAGGAAGTAACATCAGCTTAACCAGGAGGCGTCAGACCGTGCAAACAAGAGAGGAGCAACCTGAAGGATATGGTACATAAATAAAAAGATTAAAAAAAAAAAAATAAATTATATATATATATATATATATATATATATATATATATATATATATATATATATATATATATATATATATATATATATATATATATATATATATATATATATATATATATATATATATATATATATATATAGCCTATTCTCTGTTGTGTCACTTACTTTCAAAGATCCACACTACTTCTAGAAATTACATCAACGCAAAACCTGGCAGAAGTCACATGAAATGAATTTCCATGACCTAACAGCAACAAATAAAGCTCAATATTAATTTTTAGGACTTTGTCACCATCAGATCTTGCTTTGCACTGATGATGAGCGAACACCCTGAAACACATGTCTGCAAATGGAGATTCTAATATGGTTTTGACAAATATAAAAAAATGCAATGTATAGTGTCTGGTGTATCATTTCATGAAGGAAGGATAATAGTTCTGAATCGATTTGTCTAATAGCTTGAGATAATGTAAGTTTAAACAACAGACACAGACAGGAGGACAGAGGATGCCATGATGACACACGAAATCTGGACATGAAACCAAGAAAAAATCCTTCCATTCTGCTAAATACAAATCCAGAAAAAAACCAACTGTTTCCCACTGGTTACCCATATTAATGAACATAAGACCACAATGAGAAGAACCGAATGTCCCTCTATTTTATCATTGCCCCTGTGCAAACTGAGCGGCCATTACCCCAGATGATCCCAATAATATACAGATTGTAGGACTGAAACTGAGAGCTAAACACATAACCACATGTGGATGGATGGATGGATGGATGGATAGAGAGATAGATAGATAGATAGATAGATAGATAGATAGAGGGATAGATAGAGGGATAGATATATATATATAGATAGAGGGATATATAGAGGGATAAATAGGTAGATAGATGGATGGATAGATAGATAGATAGATAGATAATGGATAGATGGATAGATAGAGGGAGGGATAGATAGATAGATGGATGGATGGATGGATGGATAGATAGATAGATAATGGATAGATAGATATAAATGTTGGCTTTGTACACATGGGCTGATAAAAGTGAAAAAAGTGTTTTTTTATTATCTGAACTATCAGAGTTACCTAACTTTTTCTATTTTAGATAGAGGGATAGATAGATAGATAGATAGATAGATAGATAGAGGGATAGATAGATAGATAGATAGAGGGATAGATAGATAGATAGATAGATAGATAGATAGAGGGATAGATAGATAGATAGATAGAGGGATAGATAGATAGATAGATAGAGGGATAGATAGATAGATAGATAGATAGATAGAGGGATAGATAGATAGATAGATAGATAGATAGATAGATAGATAGATAGATAGATAGAGGGATAGATAGATAGATAGATAGATAGAGGGATAGATAGATAGAGGGATAGATAGATAGAGGGATAGATAGATAGATAGAGGGATAGAGGGATAGATAGATAGATAGATAGATAGATAGATAGAGGGATAGATAGATAGATAGATAGATAGATAGATAGAGGGATAGATAGATAGATAGAGGGATAGATAGAGGGATAGATAGATAGATAGATAGATAGATAGAGGGATAGATAGATAGATAGATAGATAGAGGGATAGATAGATAGATAGATAGATAGAGGGATAGAGGGATAGATAGATAGAGGGATAGATAGATAGATAGATAGATAGATAGGAGGGATAGATAGATAGATACATAGATAGATAGATAGATAGATAGATAGATAGATAGATAGATAGATAGATAGATAGAGGGATAGATAGATAGATAGATAGAGGGATAGATAGATAGATAGATAGATAGATAGATAGATAGATAGATAGAGGGATAGATAGATAGAGGGATAGATAGAGGGATAGATAGATAGAGGGATAGATAGATAGATGGATAGATAGATAGAGGGATAGATAGAGGGATAGATAGATAGATGGATAGATGGATAGATGGATAGATAAATAGAGGAATAGAACGATATATAAAAGAAGAATGGATAGATAGATATTAGATAAATAGATATTAGAGATATGTATAATAGATAGATAATAGACCCTTTGCTCACAGGTCTCCTGGTTGCTCTCATCGCTGTACTTTTCCTGGAGATCCTTTAATCCTTCGCACTTGTACAAATAATTTGCAGATCCACAATGATGATGTGGAGTAAAGATATAGCATTTCTTACCTGATGCTTTCTTAGAGGGTTTTCTCTAGCGCAGGCTGGCGATGTGCTGCGGCATCCTTCGGCATGTGCTTTGTAGCTTACCCTGGCACCACTAATTGGCATATCATCCTGGCACACTCTGGGCAGCATATGTCACACTGCTGGTAGCTTTCGCTCTGATTGTACTTTTCTCTCTGGGGTATATATATGTAGAGACACAAAGCCCCCTCACTGGGGGGGTATTTTCCTCCTCTGTGCATTTATTTTGGGCTTGTGTTTCTTCTCCGCAGGCCGTGGGCTTCTGCGCCTAATCAGCACTTATTATAGATCTGCCACCTTCAGCTTCTGCAACATTTACAACTTTATGAATATGATCGTCACTTATTCCCCGGCGTTCAGTATGCCACACATTGTGGACTGAGTGTATCAGGAACAGCAGGAAGACTTGTGTAATTATTCGCAACCCAATGGGAAGCCATTAATGACAAGCTTGATTATTTGTATATACAAAAAGAGTTTTATACTTGCCATATTGTTGTCTCGGAGGCATTATATTATTTGCAACCGCTAATCAGGGGCTTACAGTTCATGCATTGTGTGCTTTGTTGGAGCAATAACAACAGCTGCAGCTGTGCTGGAGGGGCGGCAGATGTGAATGTAGTGGCTCCTCTACACCGGGGTCTCAAACATGGTGGGGTAAATGGGCCGCACTATTGTGTTCATTGTATGGATTATCGTACAGTTTTAAGGCTATGTGCGCACAGTGCATTTTTAACGGCGTTTTTGCGTGTTATTTGGGTGCGTTTTTGGGCTCAAAACTGCATGACTTTGCTTCTCCAGCAAAGTCTATGAGTTTTCATTTTTGCTGTCTGCACACAACTTTTTTTTAAGCTGCGTTTTTGAGCTTAAAAAAAAAAAAAATGAACATGTCAATTCTTTCCTGCATTTTCCCCCCTCGCAATGCATTGAAAAAGCGCAGAGATAAAAAAACGCAGCAAAACGCAGCCAAAAACGTACCAAAATGCGTTTACTGATGCGTTTTTTTGTCGTGGGTGTGTTTTTAGGCGTTTTTAGCGGCAAACAAAAGCACAAAAATGCAGCGGCAAAAAACGCAGCGTGCGCACATAGCCTTAAAGCTTGGTTCATTACAAACAAGTTGATACCAAATGTTTACTTTTTTTATTTGCGTTTTAACATAAAACAGCATTTCTAGTGGCAAAATATTTTTCCATTATTTTTTGACACTTTATATTGATTTTGTTTTTTTAAATCCACCAATATTCATGTGATCATGGTCCTTCTTTAAAGCTGTTAATGAGTTCAGAGACTATAGTGTGGGGCACTCCTGGTTCTTTCACCTGCGTACCCCCTGACTGCTGTGCCCTGTTTTGGTTAATAAATGGTTAATGTCGTCCCAGTAATACCCTCTTCCTCTTTCCCTATGATGCGTTTTCCCTCCTACTTCAGCCTCCTTAAATTTCCTGCCTTTTCCTGTTCCGGCCTCTCCTCCTTGCGAGACCTGGAGCTCATCTCCCACCGTCCCTCCCCTTTGCCTTTAGGTTTTATTATTGTGCCTCACCAAGGTCACAGCGGGTTCTAGGTTAAACATGAAGATGTTCGTGTGTGACGCCTCTGGACTATCAGGTCGTCACAGGGTATTGTACAATCTGCTCTCCTGTGCAATATCCACATCCTTCTTGGTTATGGGTCCCCCAACTATATGGTGTTGCAGACAACAGCTAATAAAATCCTAGGTACACTCTGCACCACACCCACCAGACACACCAGTGGACGGCCTGAGTGGAATAGAGTCGCCCACTTTGGGGGTTGGTTAGGGGAGGTCAGGAGTTTCAGGAGAGTCAGTAGTCGAGAGAAGTGTGTTGGAAGGGAAGGAAAGAGGAGGTCAGGAGCTGGGCTCCTAAAAAGCCATCTAGGTAGCAGACGGTGGTCCGGGCCTAGAGGAGCTAGACCCCCGGTCGCAGGGGATCGTGGAAAGGGACACGGAACTGTCGAGAAGGACAACTGGCAGCCTTGCACCATCACCGGGCTGGGACCAGGGCACGACGGGGTATGTGGACCCTAGGTCAGGGAGTAGCTTCAGGCAACCTGACAATTTACTCGACGAGAACGGAGCCTTCAAGATCCGCTCTCCACTCGCTCCAAAAATCAGAATACTAGCGCAACGAGGGGGATAGGACTTTCCACCAAATCGGTCCAGGAAATCCCAAGCGTGAACCCTGAGAGCAACAGTGGGAAGCGGGACCCGACTAGTTGCATACTACTGGGACCAACAGAGAAGTAAACTAAGTGCCAGGAGGCAGGTCACAGATTAGCAGGCAGCACCATTAGGGACGGGACCCGAGCTAGCTCCCCTCAGAGGCAGCGGTATTCAGAACTTTGGTTTATCCCGTGGTCGGTGTCAATATAATAGACTGAGTGAGTACGCAAGTGACCCCTTCACACCCAACAGCACTCCCCTCACACCATCACCGAGTCCCGGGGTATTCCCCCTACCCATGGAGGGTCGCAACACCTAGCTGCCCCATTCCATCACCCCAGGTACTCCCAACTGCAGCGGTGGTACTCCAAATTACCACATACCACGGGTGGCGTCACGAACTCTAAACACAATCCCCTGTAAATACCCCCTTCATTTGAGTGGCCGCATGACCCCCGGGTCCGGAGACCCCTCGAGCCACCGCGAATCCTGATCCGAGCAGCCCGGCTGCTGGCACGGGGGCAGCACACATGCACCAGGAGTCCGGTTGGAGCACACCGCTTCGTTGCTAATGGTTTACCCGGCTGGTTGCCTGATATAGAGAGAGTGGTGACCGGCCCCATCCACAAAAGATGAGAGTGTTGCTGTTTGATCTACCTCTCTAGTAAAGAGCTATGTTTAAAGTTACACGTGTGGTGGGGTTATTACGTGGGACCTTGGTTGGGGCCATTCGCGTCACAGCAATTATGATACTTTTGGTTTCCAATAGTTCTTATAGAACAGAAGGTTTTACTGTGAAATTTCTTTTTAGAGTTTTTAAAGCTTATACTCACTTCCTGTGACCTTGTAGGAAGTTGCCGTGTTACTTTCTCCACACTCCAACTGAGTTTTATGTCGTGTGTTTTATATGTGATGAGGTGCAGTTTCCTGAATGTAGTGGAGCTGGAGCTGTGCCGTGGCCTGTGCCACCTAGTACTGAGGCCTGGTAAAGCCAACTGTATCTAGATAGTAATAGATATAGCAGAGAAGTTGGAGTCCCTGGGTAGAGGAAGCTAGGAGAAAAGGTGGAGTAGTGAGGGTTGGCTAGAGAAATGGGTTTCTAGGGAGTCAGCTATGCAGTGGGGTTCCTGGAGTAAAGACGTGACCTTGTAACTTGGGTCCATGGAATATCCAGAGGTATCCTTCAAGGGTCCGGAGCCTACAACTCACCTCGGGATGGACTTAGAAGAGACCAGGGACTAGACAGACACCCAGAGCGAGAGTACCTTGGAACTGGCCTAAGGAAAGCAAGTGACTAGAAGCCATCAAAGGCAGTGAGACAACCATAGGTAGTCACAGAGAGAAGAACTGGGGGGAAGCAGAGGCAGATGCCCGACAGTAGGAGGACTAGGTCCCAGATAGCGGGATAGAGCAAGTCGGAGTACCCCGGGAAAGAGCGGCAGCAGAACAGTATAAGTGTGGCAATGTGTGTCGTGAAGGTGGAAGATGTAATAAACCATATACAGTTATTTTGCCAAGAGTTCTCCATTGTCCTGTGTCTAACTACTACACCTATTATGGTGTCCGGCTGCTTGGTGGTGGATGCCCTGAAGTGTACAGTTCGGGTGTCACACACCCCACCCTAAGCAGTCTGCAAGCACTGGCAGAACCAGAGCCGGAAGGAGTGCAGAGCCCTCACTTTACTTGACCCTCACAGTTCCAGTGGTTCCAGCACTCGCGTTCCCAGAGCTCACATGAGGTTGTGATGTACCACCCCCGCAGCAGCCACTCGGATCCGGAGCCGCGGTGGCTCAAGGGATCTCTGGACCCGGGGTTCCACACGGACACTCAAATTAAAAAGGAGTGGGGGAATATATACATGGGATTAGGAAAGTTCGTGACGCCACCCACGGTGCGTGGTAAGTTAAGGTACCACCGCTGCTGTTGGTGGGGGAGCCCGGTGGCAGTGGTATAGCAGCCAGGTGTTTAACCTCTCCGTGGGTAGGGGGTTGTGCTCCGGGAGCCCAGTGATAGTGATGTAGGGGTGCCGTTGGAGTAGCAAAAGGGTTTTTTCAAAGTACTCAATCAGTCCAGAACTAATCACACCGACAGCTTGTAAACCAGAGTTCCGAGCACCACTGCAGTTGGGAGGGAGCCCGCTTGGGTCCGTGTCTTTGGTGTTGCGGTTAGTCTGTGACACTTTCCTTGGCACCTGTGTTTTCTTCTTTTGGACCCTCAAGTCTGAAATTTTTCGGGTCCCGCTCACCCGTGTGGCTAACGGAGTGAGCTTGCTCTCAGGGTTCACGTGTAGGATTTCTTTGGACTGTATTGGGAAAGTCCTATCCCATCGGTGCGCTAGTACCCCAATTTTGGAGCGGGTTCGGGATGACACTTGAAGTCGGGTAAATTACCAGGACGCATGAAGCTACTTCCCGGCCTAGGGTCCATGTACCCTGTCGTGCCCTGGCCCCTGCCTGGTGATAGCTCAAGGCCGCCGGCCGCCTTCCTCGTTAGTCCGTGCCCCCTGACACTATCCCCTACGACTGGGGTTCCAGCTCCTACAAGGCCCAGACCAACGTCTGCCACCTAGTACTTTGGAGCCCTGCCCCGTGACCTCTCCTCACGAGAGTCACTTCACCTCCTTCTCCTTCCACTGCTACTTCACTTCTCCTCTCACTTTCTCACTCTCTCCTACCAACCCCCCATGTGGGCGACCCTATTCCCTTCAGGCCCCCTAATGGTGTGTCTGGTGGGTACAGTGTAAAGTGTTCCTAGGGTTTTGACTGGCTCAGCTGTTAGCAACACCAAAGGACCAGGACCCGTAACCAAGGAGGGTGGATACTGTGCTGAAGGGCAAATTGCACAATACCCTGTGACGACCTGATAGGCCAGTGCGTCACAGTGAAGTCATGCAAATCACGCACCCAATCACCGCCATCTTTTTTTTTCCCCCACTTTCTGACATATAAGTGGTTAACAGGAAGTGAGAGGCAGCCGTTGGTTTTATTTATCGGAGGTGAGTGGCTCCAGGTGGTAGGTGCTGTCCAGAATATTCAGCTCTGCGGTGCCATGCTGCTCCAGGTACTATCCAGAATATCCAGCTCTGCTGTGCCATGCTGCTCCAGGTAGTGTCCAGAATATCTTGCTCTGCTGTTCCATGCTGCTTCAGGTATTGTCCAGAATATCCAGCTCTGCTGTTCCATGCTGCTCCTGGTACTGTCCAGAATATCCAGCTCTGCTGTTCCACGCTGCTCCACGTACTGTCCAGAATATCCAGCTCTGCTGTTCCATGCTGCTCCTGGTACTGTCCAGAATATCCAGCTCTGCTGTTCCATGCTGCTCCTGGTACTGTCCAGAATATCCAGCTCTGCTGTTCCATGCTGCTCCTGGTACTGTCCAGAATATCCAGCTCTGCTGTTCCATGCTGCTCCTGGTACTGTCCAGAATATCCAGCTCTGCTGTTCCATGCTGCTCCTGGTACTGTCCAGAATATCCAGCTCTGCTGTTCCACGCTGCTACACGTACTGTCCAGAATATCCAGCTCTGGTGTTCCATGCTGCTCCTGGTACTGTCCAGAATATCCAGCTCTGCTGTTCCATGCTGCTCTAGTGGCGGTCTTGCATTTCCAGCTTTGCTGTTCCATATGGCTTCATTCTGCACAGCTAGACCTATGACTTAATGAATCCAACTCACGAGCCATAACACTCTTTATAACTGTTCCTTACATTGGTCAAGAGATGTGGACCCTGATCCAAGACCCCCTTCTTTTAACGAATAGTTCCCTAAAAGAGTATATTAACATGGGTTTTTAAAACATGACAACTTCTATGAGTCTGTGATAACTCTAGATGTTTTGCAGCATCGGTCACACAAGTTTAAAATGTTTAGATCGTAATGATATCACGCCTCATTTTGTGTTTCAGTTAAAAAAAAAATATATACATCAAAGAAAATTCTTTACAATTGAATTGGGACTGGAAACAACCACAAATATGCATGAATTATCGCTATAGGGAAGTCCCAGGAATGCTCCATTACACATTAAACACTCACAAAAAAGATGTTTATTTCTGAAATTACGAAAAGAATTGTTCCCATGAAAAAAAAATTACATTTTAATCAATAGATCTTGGAAGAATACTTATAATAAGTTCCACAATTCTATGTGTTAAAAAAACGTTTTTGTGCTGACATAATCTTATAAATGTGCCCCTGATGCGTAGTGTGTAAAGTCTGTACCTGATCGTGCAGGGACATGGGCTGATCATACCACATCTTCTGGGCAGGGGAGAGAGAAAAAAAAAAAAGGAGAGTATACAGACATTACAGCTCATGCATCTCTTTGTGAGGTAAAACATTTCCCTGCCTGTTTTAAAACAATGTTTTACTTCACAGAAAGAACAAGCTTATCGGTCACAGAGTTATTCAGGCTTTATAGATATGCAGAGTGCCTGTTCTGTTCTTTCTTTCCTCTTTTTATATCAAATTGCATTCAGCAATGCTTCTTTGGGCCCTACATCACCAAGGCATGCCACCTCAATGCCACTTACTTCCAGTCCAGGACCTGTCCTGCTGCCACAGAGTATTTCTGCTCACAGGAAAACAACTATCTTGTCATAATTGACTCATGGCTCAGCTGCAGCTGAGCCTTTTTTTAGTTTCACTTCTGATACAGGTCATGTTAGGGGTTAATCCTTCCTGCCTCATTCTGGAGGTCAGGCTGCTTCATTAGGGCACTGTTTCTC
Source organism: Anomaloglossus baeobatrachus (assembly GCF_048569485.1). Classification (NCBI taxonomy): domain Eukaryota; kingdom Metazoa; phylum Chordata; class Amphibia; order Anura; family Aromobatidae; genus Anomaloglossus; species Anomaloglossus baeobatrachus. The sequence continues at coordinate 750,763,833 of NC_134354.1, read as the reverse complement.
TTGGACTTCGCCAGTGATATTTCTGGCTCTGCTGTGTTCTGCTCGTGAGTGACCTGTTGTCTGCCCTGCCCCCCCCGCCTGACCTGTTGTTAACCTCCTCTGTTCTCTGTTTCCGTCAGTGTCTCTCCCGCTGTCTCTCTGTTCGTTCCTTATCTGTTTACCTTGATTCTGTTCTTGTCTTCCCACTCCCCCTCGCTTCTAGGCTCTGATTTCCCAGCTACTGACTATTTGCTTCCCTCTGACTACGTTTAGACTTTGCCCTTGTGTATGTACAAGACCTCATGTTGTGACACGGCTTTCTGATGATTCTACTGCCATCTGGTGGGCTTAACTAGTATTACCTCTGCTAGGGAATTCACTGCTCATACGTTTTCTCCACTCTTACGCCCCCTAGTGGTTTACCAGCTAACTACCTTCTCAGATAGTTTCAGGAATCCTCTCAGTCCCACATTACTGCGCTGTACTGCTATTGTACATCTTAGAGTACAGCGTGACATATCTACTCATATAAATTGGGTCAAGCATCCCATCATCTATCTCCAGTGACACAACAGCACCCAAAAAAGATGTCTGACACATTCGTCTGAAGTATGAACTCTTTCGTGAAGTCGGTTCTACCAATACTGGCTGTCTATAGAGCGCTATTTTAGCTCCTGAAATGCCCTCTCGACCTCCATTGACCATTTAGCCATGGCTTACTTTGTACCCTTCAGTAGGTCCAGCCGTATCTTTTTCGCAGGTCCGTTCATGAGAATATATTTACCAGTTCTCAAGCAAGGAGTTCATTAGCAGCACCACCTCTGTGTACTGGGTGGCATAATAAAGAATCTCTAAAATATACTGATGTCCTCTGGTGGACTTTATCAAGAGTCCAACTAAATCCATCATGATCCATTCAACCAGTACCTTGCTAATGGTCAATGGAACTAGAAGACTGCAGAAATGGGCTACCAGGAAGTTAGCTGGCACATGGGACAGGAACAACCGTAGTTCAGGATCTCTCTGTAGCACCATTAAAACCTCTGGAGAATCCACTCCTGAGTCTTGTTTACCTTCCAGATGACCACCCAACACATGTGAATGAGTCATCTCTAACACTCTGCATCTATAGGGCTCCGGCACTAGCAACTGCTCTATTATTTCCCTTCTTTATTTGGTCACCCGATACAACAAATCCATGTTCATGGCAAATTCAGGAAATCTACTATCTGCTTCTTCCTCCTGAGGAACCCCATTTAACACAGCCTCATTCTCCAGAGTACCATTTAATGTTAAGTTCATGAGCTGAGCTTTTCCAAACATCTCCCCTTGACACTTCCGTCTCAGTAACATTGACTCCAAGGGATGCTACCTCATCGTAATCACTTGCCAGCACAGAAAACGGAAACTCATCAGCCTCAACATGTGACAAAGTTTATTATTTGTGACCTGGTTGTCAGCCGAGCTACCAGGTGACATTGTTTTCCCCAACAGGTTCCTAAATAATGAAAGTAAATGGCCCACAATTATGGGGTGCAACAAGTGCTTGACCACTGCCACTTCATGGGACGGGGTACCACAGTTCGTACTTATGTTGACGCATGCCATATGATAGTTCTTAGCATCCTCATGTATACACCACCTGCCGGTTCAAGGTGCTCATCACATCTATAGACAAATTCTTTAAGTGGTCTAGTTTCCAAAATGGGGGTCACTTGTGGAGGCTTACCACAGTTTAGGCACATTAGGGGCTCTGTAACACAAGATGGCGTCCGCTATCTATTCCAAACAATTTTGCACTCCAAAAGTCAAATGGTGCTCCTTCCTTTAGGCGCACGATAGGGCTCAGAAACTGTAGTTTACCATCACATATGGGGTATTGGTATGCTCAGAAGAAGAAATTACACAACAAATTGTAGAGTGCATTTTCTCCTGCTACAATAAAAAAATAGTTTTATAAATTTTGTGTTTGAAAAATTAGAAGTTGCTGATAAACAATAAACCCTTATAACTTCATAACAAATACAAATTATGATGTGAAGGTAAAGTAAAAATGTGGGAAATGTTATTTATTAATGATTTTGTGCGATGTAACTATCTGGTTTAAAAATGTAAAGTTTGAAAATTGTGAAATTTTCAAGAATGTTGATATTTTCATAAAAACAAATCTTATCGACCAAAATGTTTTGTTAACATGAAGTACAATGAGTCAGGAAAATCAATCTCAAAATTACTGGGATCTGTTGATGCTTTCCAGAGTTGTCACCACCTAAATTGACGCTGGTCATAATTTAAAAATTTGGCCTGGTCAGGAAGGTGAAAAAAGGCTGTGGGGCGAAGGGTTTAAAAAGGAATAAACTTATGGTAGTTTATCTTTTGGAATTTTTTTTACAGTTGTATACATTTAATTTTCCAGCCAGTGTCCAAATTTTGTTCTCAGGAGCCTGATCCTTATTAGGGATGATCGAATATCTCAAATATTCGGCTTTGCGAATATCCAACGAATAGGTCGCCGCTATGTGAATATTCGATGCGCAGTGTAAGTCTATGGGAAGCCCGAATAGTTCCGAATAGTTGTTATTCGGGTTTCCCATAGACGTAGGGGTACTTTGCACGTTGCGACATCGCTACCGAAATATCGTCGGGGTCACGGTTGTTGTGACGCACATCCGGCGCCGGTAGCGACATCGCAATGTGTAAATCCTAGGAGCGACGATGAACGAGCGTGAAACAGTCAAAAATCGCTGATCTGTGTCACGTCATTCATTTTCATAATGTCGCTCCTGCTGCAGGTACAATGTTGTTTGTCGCTCCAGCGGCAGCACACATCGTTGTGTGTGAAGCCGCTGGAACGACAAACATCTCCTTACCTGCATCCCGACGGCAATGTGGAAGGAAGAAGGTGGGTGGGATGTTATGTCCCGCTCATCTCCGCCCCTCTGCTTCTATTGGCCGGCCGATTAGTGACGTTGCGGTGACGTCGCGGTGACGCCAAACGCACCTCCCCTTGAAGGAGGGGTTGTTCGGCAGTCACCGAGATGTCACCGACCAGGTATGTGCGTGTGACGCTGCCGTAGCGATAATGTTCGCTACGGCAGCAATCACAAGCTATCGCATATGCGATGGGGGCGGGTGCTATTGCGCTGGACATCGCTAGCCGATGCTAGCAATGTCGCAACGTGCAAAGTACCCCTTACATTGCGCATCGAATATTCGCGAATAGCCGAATAACGGTGATTTATTCTGCAAATATTCACGAAGCCGGATATTTGAGGTATTCGATCATCCTTAATCCTTAACAAATAAAACTCGCAAATATTTGAGTGCATTTTGGGAAGCACTAATCTATAAATGTATTTTCCATTTAAAATATGAACATATCTTATCATATGACCAACATAACAAACAAATGACATGTTAATGAAATTCCTGCATCCGTATCCTAAATGTAAAATTCAGCAAATGTTCATTCTGTAAATGGAGCCTAATGTTAGATTGTCTGGCGGTACTTATGGTGATGGCGATGAACCCTAAATGGATTATATTGTCACAGGCTCTGATCAGCATTTACATTACTGCTAAATATAACAACTGCAATGTAATTAAAACGAATGAGATGCAGAACAATACTGTATATCCGCCATAGATAAAATTTCAATGAAACAGTATATGGGTGGGTTGCACTTTTGGGTCAGAATTTAGAATCTACTGCATTGTAAAGAAAGAAAAAAAAAAAAAAAAAAAAAGAAAAAAAAACAGACAACAGATATGTCCCTTGTTAGCTTTACTCTAGGCTCAATATCAGAAAATGTACAAGCCGTATAACCAATATAAATCAGGAAACGACTGAATCAAGAAGTTGGAGGGCCCCCCCTGCCCTCCCCCTGCTCCCCCCGACTAATTCAACTTTCACGGTTTTTATTAACTTTTGCAGCTCTTTGGGATAAGTAGTATAGATAGGGGTTGAGAGGAATAATGTACTGCAGGATGGGGCTGTACAGTCATATGAAAAGGTTTGGGCACCCCTATTAATGTTAACCTTTTTTCTTCATAACAATTTGGGTTTTTGCAACAGCTATTTCATTTTGATAAATCTAATAACTGATGGACTGAGTAATATTTCTGGATTGAAATGAGGTTTATTGTACTAACAGAAAATGTGCAATCCGCATTTAAACAAAATTTGACCGGTGCAAAAGTATGGGCACCTCAACATAAAAGTGACATTAATATTTTGTAGATCCTCCTTTTGCAAAAATCACAGCCTCTAGTCGCTTCCTGTAGCTTTTAATGAGTTCCTGGATCCTGGATGAAGGTATATTTGACCATTCCCGTTTACAAAACAATTCCAGTTCAGTTAAGTTTGATGATCGCCGAGCATGGACAGCACGCTTCAAATCATCCCACAGATGTTCAATGATATTCAGGTCTGGGGACTGGAATGGCCATTCCAGAACATTGTAATTGTTCCTCTGCATGAATGCCTGAGTAGATTTGGAGCGGTGTTTTGGATCAATGTCTTGCTGAAATGTCCATCACCTGCGTAACTTCAACTTCGTCACTGATTCTTGCACATTATTGTCAAGAATCTGCTGATACTGAGTTGAATTCATGCGACCCTCAACTTTAACAAGATTTCCGGGCCGGCATTAGCCACGCAGCCCCAAAGCATGATGGAACCTCCACCAAATTTTACTGTGGGTAGCAAGTGCTTTTCTTGGAATGCCGTGGTTTTTTGCCTCCATGTATAACTGCTTTTTGTATGACCAAACAACTCAATCTTTGTTTCATCAGTCCACAGGACCTTCTTCCAAAATGTAACTGGCTTGTCCAAATGTGCTTTTGCATACCTCAGGCGACTCTGTTTGTGGCATGCTTGCAGAAACTTTTTCTTTCGCATCTCTCTCCCATACAGCTTCTCCTTGTGCAACGTGCGCTGTATTGTTGACCGATGCACATTGACACCATCTGCAGCAAGATGAAGCTGCAGGTCTTTGGAGGTGGTCTGTGGATTGTCCTTGACTGTTCTCACCATTCTTCTTCTCTGCCTTTCTGATATTTTTCTTGGCCTGCCACTTCTGGGCTTAACAAGACCTGTACCTGTGTTCTTCCATTTCCTTACTATGTTCCTCACAGTGGAAACTGACAGTTTAAATCTCTGAGACAACTTTTTCTATCCTTCCCCTGAACAACTATGTTGAATAATTTTTGTTTTCAGATCATTTGAGAGTTGTTTTGAGGAGCCCATGATGCCACTCTTCATAGGAGATTCAAATAAGAGAACAACTTGCAAGTGGCCACCTTAAATACCTTTTCTCATGATTGGATACACCTGCCTATGAAGTTCAAAGCTCAATGAGGTTACAAAACCAATTTAGTGCTTTAGTAAGTCAGTAAAAAGTAGTTAGAAGTGTTCAAATCAAGAAATTGATAAGGGTGCCCATACTTTTGCACCGGTCAAATTTTGTTTAAATGCGGATTGCACATTTTCTGTTAGTACAATAAACCTCATTTCAATCCAGAAATATTACTCAGTCCATCAGTTATTAGATATATGAAACTGAAATAGCTGTTGCAAAAACCCAATTTGTTATAAACAAAAAAGGTTAACATTAATAGGGGTGCCCAAACGTTTTCATATGACTGTATATACAGATGCTAAGAAGAACAATATACTGGCTGGATGGGGCTATATGTAGAGGAGCTGAGAAGAGTGATGTACTGCAGGATGGGGATCTTTATAGAGAGGGACTGAGAAGAGTGATGTACTTCTGGATGGTGCTGTATATACAGGGGCTGAGATATGAGATGTACTGCAGAATTGGGCCTGTGTATAGAGATGACTGAGTGAAGTGATGTAATGTAATAGCCACACTATACAGTAGTCAAAGTGGTGATAACCAACCCAATCCATGCTCATGAGAATAGAATAAATGAAAATAATATAATGATTGTTATGATACATCAGTTTTATCTATATAAGATACAAATAGAATATGCTTATGCAGAAATAGCAGCAGGGCCTATGAGTATTCGTATGTACATCCACTAACAAACCCTGTGTTTTCACTAAATAATACTAAATTAGGCATGTAAGTTACACATCAAATAAACCAAAAGTACGTTTCTGTCACACGGTGTTTGGCTCTAAGAGCACAGAGTGTCATGGCGGCATCTGACGCTGTTCACACTGCAGAATATGACAGTCTACACTATGCCTCCTTTAGGCTTCTGAGTTACACAGACAGGCTTGGACATTGAGCAGCTGTGTTCTCATTAGTAATCATGATTGCATGAGTTAATTTCTGCTAGCCTGCAGGTTACCTCTTGGATCACATGTTGTGGGAGACCTATCACAGTCATACACCGCCTTTTTAAAGACAGTGGAGTCCGTCTTCCCATGCCGACTATAGATTTGACAAACCAGTCCATGTCTTGTTGTATCCCAGTCCTGCTGATGTGTGTATTACTTTGTGTGTGCAGTTGTTGTTTAGTTCTTCCCTTGTCTTGTTGTTTCCTCACTGCTCTTATTTTCCTCATATGCTTTTTTGTCTTATACCTCTGTGTGTGCCGTGAGAAAGCGATTTGGCTTACCTTGTTTGTCTATTTCTGTTGGCTTAATCACTCTTGCTCTGGCCCTCCCCAGGGGTTGCGGGGATAGGGTATAAGATAAGGGCTGGTCAGGAGCAGGGCATGAAGGCAGCCCAGATATCCTCACCATCAGAGGTAACACTGGGATTAGGGATAGCTAGGGTCCCCTAGCCTGAGGGCCAGTCTAGGAGCTCCTGTCCACGGATCTCCACCTACACTGTGTGAAGAGAACTGAAAAGACAAAAGGCGCTAATACAGTACTAACGTTATAAACGTTTGTAGAGTAAAATCAGATGTGCTCACCTGATACAATTGTGAAAAATAATCACAACTGCTATTGAAAGGGTGTAGGTTACGGCTGCAGCAGGCACCACGAGGAGTTAGCATCAAAGATTCAAATGGAAGTGGACTCCCGCACTGTCGTATGAAGAAGAAGGTTCATCTTCTTACGACAGTGCGGGAGCCCACTTCCATTTGAATCTTTGATGCTGCCTCCACCTACACCATAGCAGTTTCGCTTGCTCTGCAGCTTCATCAGGAGTACCTAGAGGCCTGAGGTGTGACTTGGTTATTTCAACTGTAAGGTGTTTGAGACTAAACTGATTGTTGTTGGAAGGAATCTTGAGAGTAGGGTCTGGATTTGGAGAAAGCATTCACCTGCATTTTTACTGGAGCCCTGGGTGAGTTCTCAGTTGTGGTTTAGGAAGTTGAGTTAGTGACACAATTTTTAAAAGTGTAAACTAAGATATTGATAACCTATCTTTGGGATAGGTCATCAATAGCCCATGAATGAAGATCAAATATATGACAACCCCATGGATTAACTGTACGTTCACATGTTGTTTGCTGTAGTTTTTTTCACAATGGCATGGGTAAACCCCTAACTCTAAGCCAGGGGAAAATGTAACGCATGTATTCCCCTGGAGTGAAGTGAAGTGCTATCACATGGCAATCTCTGAAATGAATACCACCATATTTGGTTCACAAGTCCCATAGCCGCTGATGCTTCGGAGCTCTCAAATCTGGCTTGCAGAGGAGGATCAGAAGAAGAGGACTCTCCTCTGTGAAGACCCCATGCCCTAATGAATGTAATGAGCCCCTTAGGGTACTTTCACACTTGCGTTATTTTCCTTCCGTTACAATCCGCCCTTTTGGGAAACAGCGGAATCCGTTAACGGATTCCGCTGTTTCCCATAGACTTGTATGGTTGACGGATTGTACCAAAAGGAGCTGCGTTGCTTCCGCTGGGCGACGCTCCGTTGCTTCCGCCCAGCGGGAGGAACGCAGCATGTAACGTTATTTTGAGCAGCGGAATCCTCTGGATTTCACTGCGCATGCTCTTTTTTTTTTTTTTTTTTTTTTTTTTTTTTTAAATCAAACTTTATTTTGGCTCGCGGTGGCCGAACGTTCAGCTGAGCGCCCGGCCGTCGGCAAGCGACAGCGCTCAGCTGAATGACCGGCCACCAGCATGCCCGGCCGCCGGCAAGTCACAGCGCTCAGCTGAGCGCCCGCCCGCCGGCATGCCCGGGCGCCGGCAAGTGACAGCGATCAGCTGATCACCCGGCGGCCGGTTGCAGGGAGCGATCAGCTGATCACCCGGCGACCGGGAGCGATCAGCTGATCACCCGGCAGCCGGCTGCAGGGAGCGATCAGCTGATCACCCGGCGGCCGGCTGCAGGGAGCGATCAGCTGATCACCCGGCGGCCGGCTGCAGGGAGCGATCAGCTGATCACCCGGCGGCCGGGAGCGATCAGCTGATCACCCGGCGGCCGGGAGCGATCAGCTGATCACCCGGCAGCCGGCTGCAGGGAGCGATCAGCTGATCACCCGGCAGCCGGGAGCGATCAGCTGATCACCCGGCGGGCGGGAGCGATCAGCTGATCACCCGGCGGCCGGCTACTGGGAGCAATCAGCTGATCACCCAGCGGCCGGCTGCAGGGAACGATCAGCTGATCGTTCACTATAGTCTGCCGCTGGTAAAACCGGGAAAAAAAAAAAAAAAAAAATCAAAACGAATTGCGTTGTTTTGCAGCATCCGTTGCATCCGTTGTGTCACTATATGCAACACATCCGTTGCATCCGTTACACAACGCAATGCAACGGATACCGTTCAACGCAAGTGTGAAAGTAGCCTTATCAGTTCAATACCACCCTCATCCAAAGCAGAATCCTATTCCACAGTATAGGTCATAACTGGCATAATATATGAGATCCGATCACTGAGACCTGCACTGATCCTGAGAACAAGGCTTTGAAGTGCTCCAATAGAATGGAGAGCGGTCGCACATGTTCACTGGCACTGCCCGTGTAGCACCCCTGAACCCGTCAGGGCACTACAGGGTACTGCATCCTGCCAAAGATGCATGGCCTATCCCCAGGGACCTGGAAAACCAATGCCGGTAACAGCAAAACACATTAAAATCCTAGTTTTCCTTATCCACAGACTGGTGACAGACTACACTTGGACCCAATGGATGGCCACCCAGAGGTGTAGGCTATCCAGTCCACTAGACGACAACCAGGTGGGAGGGGATGGACAGTTAGACAGTAAGTGGAAGTGAGAGAGAACAGACATAACTGCACTGACACGGGAGTGTGACGGTGACCTGAGGGCCCAGGCGTATGGTTGCCGGTGGAGTACGGCGAAGTACTCCCAGAACCATAGCACCGACGGGGTACAGAGCCCTAGGTCAGGAAAATGCTCCAGGCAGACCTGATAAAATCTGCACAGTGAGGGGACCATCCAGGACCTCACTGACCTTAGAAGTCTAGGGGTACCAGCAGTAACGGGATAACCAGGGACTGGAATGGAACACCAACCCTACAGGGTTCACACTGCCCACCATACGG